>NC_047503.1:18502057-18785417 GCF_902827115.2 Pseudochaenichthys georgianus | reverse complement strand
GTGTGGACGTACTTTAAGGGCAATCCGACAACCCACACAGCTCTAGTTTACGCTGGGTAACGACCCTAAAGCACACCCCTCAAATCAGAGATATAATCCGAAGACATGCAGCGATTTCTTCGGTCGTTAATATTAAAAAAAAAACCTAGTGCGCTCTGCCTGGCTACGTTAGCTAGCTGTTTATATGTGCACTTCCAGGATATTTGCACCTCCAGGAAATGGCGATTATTATATATATAATATATATATATATATGGAGCGTGTTGCATTGTGGGGTAGCTCGTGACGTCACTGTGTGTGAAATAATTGATTAATGATGTATGTTTCTTGATATTTGACATTTTAATACTTCAGAATAAAAACTTCAAATGTGCCAATAGGTTGTGCAATTGCTTACATTGCGTTTATGATAAATGTAGCCACAAGTCATAACGTGAGCAAACTGACGCATTACACACAGGACCGACAATCCCTTGATAGTTAGCTAGCATAGCTGATTGCTATTATATACCTTTCATTGGGAAAGTGCGTAATTTTCTTCCAACAAATCTGAGGTAGCCCTATTTGTGCTTTTTGTATTTTATCCAACATTATGCTATGTTATAAGAAATAAAGTTCAAGAGGACATGTAAAAACGCTAGTTTAACCTACTTAGCTAGCTAATTCAATTAGCAAACAAACTGCCTTAACATTCAGCTTGTGCCGTTTATTATCCAACAATTAACTGCTGCCATTTTCCGGGCTTCAATTTACACTTGTTGACAATACTGTTTTTAATGCAGTTCATTTACTCGGTCAATGCGTTCACCACAGATATTTTTCGATATGTGTCAATCTATCAGTAAAGCGATCACTTGATGTGTTTCCTATTAAATGAGACATTTACAATTGAATAAATCAGAGTCTACGTGACATGTTGTTCTCTTCGGGGGGGATGATTCACACCGCAGGGAGCAACGAGGCAAGCAGTGACGCAGCGGTTTATGAGTTGTAACCTGCTCTGCTGTCAGCTCCAGTGAGCCTCGTCACCTCGACTATTGCAGACTACTTCTGACAACTCTTGTGGGGAAAAAAGTCAAGTTTACTGACACATTTGGACATATGAAGGAGCGTTTTTGCTACTGATTTCTTAGTGCAGCAGGATTAAACAGGTAAGCCTTGCTCTCTCTCAACTTGAATTCTATCGTGATTGTTTTTGTGAATTATGCTCCCTGTTTACATGCTCACAGGGTAGCACCATGCATCTGCTGAGTGGTGTAACAGCGTGTTCATCTGTGTTTTTTGGGATGTCAGACTGCTCTCCCTCCCCTGGCTGTGCAGCCTTTTGGCAGGGCTGGGGCTGTGCTTGGTCTGGAGGGGCTCCTGGACGTTCATATATATAGCTATATGCCACCATCAAAAAGAGACCTAATGTAGGAGTTTGAGTGAAATGCACGTGTTACTTATCTTCCCACTTCATTGCTATTTCCTAACTTCCTTTTATTCCTCCCTTTTCTTCTCTTCATTATTTAAAAGGTGTCTGGTTGTGATACCTGCGAGTGAGGTTTTCCATGTACCGTAATCTGAGAAATAGAAGCACCATCCCTGCCCTTTTTTGCACGTATGGTTACACAGCACCCAGACAACCTGCTTTGATCTATGAGGCTACAGGAGAGGTGAGGAATAAACGCAGATTACATATAAATGCAGCTTTAACAGCATCAGAGCATTTTCACTGAGAAATCATCAATCGTCAAATAGAATCACAGACTGTTTACTGCATTTCCATATTCTTTTATTCCAGGTTTGGAGTTTCAGGGACTGCGAGCGGTGCCATGCTGTGGCTCACTGGGCCCTGGCTCAGGGGTGGGCCGAGGAGAGCGTGGTAGCCCTGTACATGGAGAGCCAGCCTTCAGTGGTGGCTCTATGGTTGGGTCTGGCTATGGTCGGCGTAGAGGCCGCTCTCATAACCACACCTCCGACTGCACTCGCTGCTGCACTGTGTTGGCGTGTCTGGTGCTCGGGCAATGGTATTCGGACAGAGATGAGAGAAGGTATAGCTTTTTATGGTGTTTTATTCCTATAATAAAGTGCATTTACAACAAATCCAAGTCCAAGTGACCTTGATATATCTCTTTAAAAGACATCAAGGCCACATGAATACAACTATATAAATAAATAAGTTCTATATTTAAAAAAAAAAAGGAACACACTGTTTATTGCACTAATTTAAATAACTCAACGTTTGATTGAAATGAAGTATTATTTCAAATCGTTGCTAAAGGCAATACATCAATGGTCTTCCTGTGAATTTCCCCTAGGCCTAATGGATAAGGAACTTGTCCGTTACAAAACAAGATTACACTTGTTGAGTTTTTTTTCTGTGTATTAGGACAGAGCTTACAGGAGAGAGGAGACAAAACAATACATTCATCCAAGCAAAAAAAGCTCAAGATCAATATCTTCAGTGTTGCCGGAAAATCTCAACATTTGACCAAATTCCAAAATAATGCACACAACAAAAACTGTTTATGGACATGCCATAACAGAATGCCTCTCTTAAATCCTGTCTTAACATAGTTTTCAGCTGATAGATAGTGACCGCTGATCCTCTTCAGACACATTTGTAACATGTGACTTTGTATTGTCTCCAAGCGGTGTTGGAGGTGCGGGGGTCTCTGCAGCCCCACATGGTTTTGTTCAGCAGTGGTGAGCAGGTCGATGAAGAGGAGCTGTGCGGCGCTCAGAGCCTGGACGCCCTGCTGGAGGGTTTTTCCCAAACACCCGCCCCGCTACACACTCAGGAAGGACTTCAACGGTGAGGCTCTGCTGAGTGTTTGTGCATGGAGGTTTCTGGTATGACTGTTGCCATATCATTTACTTATGTTACTACTTTTCTTCAGCAAGTCTTTGCCTGCTACGAGTGATATGCTCCCTGCCAGATAGGAGCGTGCTCTTAAGCACGACTAAAACAGACCCACCAACTCACATCATGGAATACTGACACTGTCACACGTGACACACCAATTAAATGCATTTAAAGGTGTTTTTATATGGTATACTATATGTAAACTTCCTTCCTCACTTAATTAGAATATTATGTGATATATCTGAAGTATTCACCTTTTATTAATTTGATGATCTGTACTGTTATTACCTTTGCCATCACATGACATTCCTAGGTGCATACTCTTCAAGTCTTTGCTTGTCAGACATGCACAGGATCTGGAAGGAGAGACATCAACATGTTAAGGAATGATGGGGGATTCTGGGATGCATACCACACACGTCAAACATTGGCAATAGACAAAAGACTGTTTCTTTGGAACATTCCTAAAACAATTCAGCTTTGCAAAACTTAATTTGTTTCCCCTATGTTTTCTAACTCTCCATGCAGACAAACTTTTTACATCTACACTTCTGGTACAACAGGAATGCCTAAGGCTGCTGTGGTGGTGCACAGTCGGTGAGTTTATCTGTGATCTCATCTCAACGGATGATGCATTTATGTTTATGAAGGGAAAGAAAATGAAACAAATCTCTAAAGCACATTTTTTAATAACACTTGCATTAGCAAGCTTTAGGAAACCCTACAGGACAACTGGGCCAAATTGCTTCAACTCATGATTGGCTCACAATCATTGCACTATTTTTCTTTGATTCTTATAATTTTTTCTTTGATATGATATAATTATATTTTTTATTTATCTATCATAAATTCACCAAAGACAATATAGCATCTTATGACTGATTTTACAACCAAGAATCTCATTGATTATTGTCTATTTGGAAACTATAGGATAGCTTAATGTAATAATACATTCAGATATACAATATTTAAGTGTTTGAATTAAAATCAGGACCATAAGGATCGGTTTGGTGAAGATGTTCGTCAGTCAGTTTATTCCATCATTCTCTTCAGGTATTTTCGCATCGCTGCCTTTGGTTTCCACTCATTTGGCTTACGTCATGATGATGTCATCTACAACTGCCTTCCCCTGTATCACTCTGCAGGTAGGCCTCACTCTCTCAGCCAGTATGCTCCTCATATTATACACATTGTGTCTCTTTAAAATGCGTTATAAAAAAGAAGTGTTTTAGATGAACCCTTATAAAAAAAAAAGCCTGTCATCATCCCTGATGTATTTTAGTAGAGGACCTGGGTTAGATATGTATGCACTTCATTTAGGAGAGAATATCTCAACTGTTTAGACTAATATGACCCCACTGAACAACTTGGGATGTGTGCCAAAATCTCTATCCGGGACGAAAAGCCCCAAAATTACCACGCCCTTTTTTAAATGACCACGCCCCTATTCATCGGAAGTGCTACTTCCGATATAGCTGTATCTTCTAAACCGTTTGAGCTACAGATTTTATGAGGAGCTCAAAATGTTCAGAATGGCCATATCTAGGGGGAGGGGGGTATTAGAAATTTCTAATTTGATATTTTACGGGAACATTCGGTCCACTTATTACCATACAACTACCCAAGTACTGGAAATTGAGTTATCCTCTCATGAATTATGTGCATACATGCCTATCTTAACTTAGGTCTTCTACTAATTAATATAACCATTGAATTATAAACTAACAAGACTGCTTTTGAGGGTCCTCAAAATGTTCATATTTTACTAGAAATGGCTAAAAACCGTTAATAGGTCAACTTACATACAACTACCTATACACACTGGAATGGCCATTATATTTATTAATTTAAACTTTCTGGACTTAGAGCAAAGTTATAACATTTGTGTCATGTAGAGAGCTTAAATAAATTACCCAACAGCCAACAATACTTATTTAACACCACATTAGTACTGTTTATGTGTCACGTAAACCAGGGTGAGGAACATGAAGAGTAAGACAACAGAGTCCAGGTCCCCGTATGAGGATGATGAGCAGTGCTCATTCAGTGATAGGGTTTTTACAACAATCACCTCCCTTGCATTTGCCGTATTTGCAACACTTGATCCCAGCTACCCTGCAGGGATACCCATTCTTGGGAGCACACTTGCCACATGTGCAGGGATCTGGCAGGCCTTCGGGTTTTGAGATCACAAACTCAGGGATTAATGAACTACCCAATCTTACAAAACCATAATTCTCGGCATTCATAATCGAGGTGGCGTCTCTAAATGGGGCTTGGACCCACAGCTGCTGTTGGTGATACCCTCTATGGATATGTTTTCTTGCATTAGTTGATGTGCAAGTGGTTCTCTCGAAGTCCATCTTGAGGGCATTGCTATCAAATGCAGCGAGTCGCAGGTCGTCAAATGTCTTCAGGTCTGTTGATGGTTTGAGACACTTGACCAAGAATGTCTCTGCCAGCTGTATTGCATTTTCTGTTAGCTGTGGACTGTCGAAATTCAGGATCAGAGAGGAATTTTCTGGTTTGCGGACAGCATTCAGGGCTGCAAGTTTAGTTGATATCTTGCTGGTTGTATCGCACCCAGTCAGCGCATGGAGTGCTGGGAGACACTTTGTGAGCTCGTCTCCCAGCGCTAAGCAGATATCGTGGAGTGGTAATATTGATCTTCTCACTCCTGAGTTGCGGACGAGCCAGAGCTCTTTGAGACCAAGATCTCTCCAATTGACTGTGATGTGGTATAACAGGCACACAAAGACATCTGTGTCACCTGATGACAGCGTAATGGATGTAGGTCCTGACGGTGGCTTAGAATGTCCTGCACATGGAACATCATCCTGTCGTCAGCTTCCTCGTGTGTGCAGTTGAGCCGAGGGAATGGAGAAGCACACCCAGCTGACACCGTCCATGCCTGTGGTGATATACCAAGGTATAGAGGTTTGGTACCTTGGTAATTGGTGGTGAGCCACTCAACATAGAATGCCTGGAAAGCAGTTTTGCTGATGGAAGACGACCAGAAGTTCTCTAACACCACTGGGACATTTTAGTTCGGTGATATCACATCAAGGACAACCATTTCCTTTGACTTCCCTCTTCTCTCCCTCTCTCCATTCTTGATGCTATCCTCTCTGTAAGTGTCGAAAACGATGTGGATCTCATCACAGTTGTGCCCAGCTTTGGTGACCATAGATGTCAAGGCAATAGCAAAGTCATGGAATGTTTTGACGGGCGGATCAAGCTTCTTTAAGGGGACCTTTCTCACCAAGGCCATGAAGTCGATAATGATGGCGTGGGTTTGTGGGGATGTTTCTGGACCTTTTTGATCTATTAGTGGGCACAACTTCAGCAGCTCAGTCCCAAGTTGTGATTTGGCACTCTTCCCCAAGTAACCATCTTTGTCAACCAAGAAGAACGCAGAGTTGGTGATCTCATGCGAGATGGTTCTGATTGTTCTAGTGGTTGGGTTATGCTGTCAGTCTTAGCCATATCCCTTTGAAAACTTCTGTAGCAAGATGAGGTGTGGTATTTCATGATACCCTGCTCTTGCACGGTCAGTCGAAGAACCCTAGCAGCTCGAGTGTCATTACTCTCTGTTTGTTTGGCAAGCGAAACAATATAACCCCTGCCGATTTCACCACTAGAGAGGTACTCAGATCGGTTCTTCTTCTGGCATAGGATGCACTCCTCGAGATCGATCGGCTTGATCGGCTTAGGTGTAGCAGAAGGAGCAGCGAGCGGTACCACATCCTGAAAATAAAAGAAACATGTTTAAAATTATTGATGGCATGGGTTATCAGTATCACCATACAATATACTACTTGGCATACCCACAGAAAGAAGAGGTAGGTAAATAAAAAAATTAAAGCTTGTCTTACCATTTCGCTCTACTTCAGTGAGATATTATCTCTGTTAAACTGGATGGATAAGTCTTTCTCTCATACTCTCTCCAGCTTTTAGCACTGGTGCTATGAATAAACAAAAAGCAGTTAGTTTTATATAATTCAATGGTTATATTAATTAGTAGAAGACCTAAGTTAAGATAGGCATGTATGCACATCATTCATGAGAGGATAACTCAATTTCCAGTACTTGGGTAGTTGTATGGTAATAAGTGGACCGAATGTTCTCGTAAAATATCAAATTAGAAATTTATAATACCCCCCTCCCCCTAGATATGGCCATTCTGAACATTTTGAGCACCTCATAAAATCTGTAGCTCAAACGGTTTAGAAGATACAGCTATATCGGAAGTAGCACTTCCGATGAAAAGGGGCGTGGTCATTTAAAAAAGGGCGTGGTAATTTTGGGGCTTTTCGTCCCGGATAGAGATTTTGGCACACATCCCAAGTTGTTCAGTGGGGTCATATTAGTCTAGAACAATTGAGATATTCTCTCCTAAATTAAGTGCATACATATCTAACCCAGGTCCTAGACTATTTCACTGTCAAAGTATAACATCAACCCATTTGTACCATAATGCTTCTCTGCTGGTGATAATCATGTTTAATTACAGTATGTTATACTCTCATTAGTGAAACATTACCACACCCGTCACAAATAACAGCAAATAATCTGCTATCATTCTTCTTGTTTGACTAAACCCTAACACTAGCTGGTATTCAAGTTGTTGTACTGTATCCTTATGTCCCTGTTGCATCATCATATAACAAAAAAATACAAATCCTATTGTAATTTATTTAGCTTTTTATTGACTAAGATCCATTGTAACATATTGATCAAGTGTAGGTGTCGATTAGACAGAGTGCGTTTTGATGGCATCCACCGAATCAGCTGTTCGTTTTTAGTCTCTGCAAAATCCTCTTTCACCAACACGGGGTGAAAAGAATGTTAGTTAGTCGCTTAGCTAAACAAATAGCCTGTATGTTAGAAATTAGGTGAGGCTACAACTTGTTCAATATGTCTTGCAGCTTACAGTGGCTACATTGAAAATGTGCTAATGTTGGATTAACTAAAAACACTTGTTGTCATCGCCACAACAGAATGCCTACTTCCCATGGTCCTGATTGGACAATGGGACGCCAACAACATTTTGCGTTTTTACCCGCTCAGTGAAGTTTTTTTAACTCGAGGCGTCCAGGGTGCTACTGCAAATGCTAAACGCTCAGCACAGGAAAATAACCGAGCAAGGCGTTTCTCTCTCATCAAAATCAATCAAATAAGATTTGACCCGATCTTTCAAATGCGTTCTGTCTGATTTGGGCCTTAGTTGACCATAATCATCATATTTTCCTACTTTTTGTGTGCATTTCACTTAATGTGTTTATGGGAAATACAGGTACCATCATGGGTGTCGGCCAGTGTTTGCTTTTTGGTTTGACTGTTGTAATCAGAAGAAAGTTCTCAGCCAGTCGCTTCTGGGAGGACTGTGTCAAACACAACTGCACTGTGAGTACACACTGCCAACAAGATAAATGATCAACAAAGACTGTCCAACTTATTAAAACAAATCTATTTTTTGTCAAGGTAATTCAATACATAGGCGAGATTTGTCGTTACCTGTTGGCCCAACCGGTCCGTTCATCAGAGGCACATCACCGGGTGCGTGTTGCCATCGGTAATGGCCTCCGTCCTACTGTGTGGGAGGAGTTTGTCAAGAGATTCAGAATCAGGCGAGTTGGGGAATTTTACGGCGCCACAGAGTGCAACTGCAGCCTCCTGAACATAGACGGACAGGTGTGTGTTTTGGACGTCTTAAAGGTAGAGTGTAGGATTTTCCAAACTGCATCCTGTCTCACGTCATGTCCTTCATGTTCAGGTGGGGGCGTGCGGCTTCAACAGTCGCATCCTCCCGAGCTTTTACCCCATCAGGCTGGTCAGGATGCAGGAGGTGAGCGGAGAGCTGCTCAGGGATTCACAAGGACTCTGTATTCCATGTCTGCCTGGTGAGAACACACACACACTTACACACAGCTTAGTTGCAGACACAAAGCCACACATGTTTCAAAATGTTTTATTTCCTCTCCCATGTCTCTGTTTTCTGCAGGTGAGCTGGGCATGTTAGTCGGACGGATCACCGACACTGATCCTCTCCGGAGGTTTGACGGCTATGTGGATGAGGAGTCCACCAAGAAGAAAATAGCTCACAATGTCTTCAAGATGGGGGATTCTGCTTATGTCTCAGGTGTGTTTTGTTGTGTCTCTTTAGAACACAGTCGGATCAAAGCTTGACTTATGCTTTACACATCTGCGAGGGTCCCAAGTGGTCACAAGGTGATGTAAAACCATCAAGTGCAACCCTTTATGGGGGTCCTGTGCGGCGGGTTTTTGCACTTTCTAACTAAGTGAATGCAGATGGTCGAAAATTGAGATATATAAGCAGTGTGGCAGGAAGTGAGGCTCCGCTATACGAACACCTATCTTACACAAATATAGCCCTCGTTTCATGTCCTCTTTCTGTTCTGTCACAGCAGGTAAAATCGAAACGCAGTCGCTCCTCTTCTTAGATTATCATTTTCTAAATTAAACTCTTCAACAAAACCAAACATGAGTTCTCGATATGTTGCCCACCTACAGTTTGGGAGAATATTGGTGTGCAGCAAGAAAAACCTGCACCCAGTTTAAAAAGCCCAAACGTTTACTGGTCATTGTTCCATATCAGCCCATGTCTGTTCGGAAAGCTTGACTGGGCTGTAATGATGATGGACCGTCTGGGTTCATACATGTTTCCTCCCACAGTCTGAACACTTACAGTATCACACCGCTGGATTGGCGACTTTAAATATAAATGTAATTGTTAGTGATTCCCTGTCTGTGATTGAGGACTGGAAACCCATTGCACAAAGCCACAACAAATGATGATCAATAGATACACTACACTTTAAATGACGATTCTTGCCCAAGGAAACACAACTGAACTACATACACCCACAGACACACTCAGGGTGTTACACACTGTGGCCTAAGGAGCCAAATGAATCATCATCCGATCAGATCAAAGTCAAACCTGTACTGATGAGTCATCATCAATACAGACTTTACGTTGTCTTTGTCTGATACTCTGTGATGCCCTACAGGGATGATAACTATTTTTATGTTTGTCTCTTGTCTGTTTTCCTCTCTCTGGCTGTCCTTGTTTTCTGTCTCTCTGTCCCTTATCTTTAGGTGACATGCTGGTGATGGATGAATACGGCTACATATATTTCAGGGACCGCAGCGGCGACACATTTCGTTGGCGAGGGGAGAACGTTTCCACCACAGAGGTGGAGGGGGTCCTCAGCCGCCTGCTGGGACACACTGCTGTAGCCGTCTATGGAGCTGCTGTACCAGGTGAGACCAGACAGTCTCAGGACGGGAAGAAACATTCACACATGAATGCAAGACTAAAGATTAAGGGCTTAATGCTGGTGTTACATCCTATAGTCTCCTGTTTATGACCTCACTTGTCTGTCTGCATGCAGGAGTGGAGGGGAAGGCGGGTATGGCAGCAATAGCACACACAGGAGGCCAGTTTGACCTCGATGCGTTCTTCATCGCTGTACAGAAAGCCCTGCCGCCCTACGCACGGCCCGTCTTCCTGCGACTTATGCCATCTGTTGACACTACAGGTGAGTCATTGATGCAAGGACACGCAAACACACACATTCACAAAGTCACACCTGAAGTTACGTTTTCATTTTTGTCCTCAGGTACCTTTAAAATCCAGAAAACACGGCTGCAGAAGGAAGGTTACGAGCCACAAGACGAGAGTGAGAAGATGTATTTTCTGAACAGTCGGGCTGGGTGCTACGAGGCTGTTACTGAGGAACTATATAAATCCATCATGGAGGGGACGGCGTGTCTCTGAGACAGAAGAGGCTGTCAAAGAAGATAATGTTCATATTTTAAAGTGTAAATAGAGAGAAGGGAAACATAGGGACCTATTTACAGGCACAAACACGTCTGTAAATATCTATGGTAAATACTGATGTAAATATCTGATTGTGATGCTTTTTATTTTCTGCAATTAAATAAAAACACATATTTTGAAAAACAACACATTTAATACAGTTTTTTGGATCGCATTTGAACAGAAGACAATATGAAGAGTTTTACACATATCATCCCAAAAACTGTGACAAGACTGGAAAAATTCAACTTTCAGATTTGTAAAACTTCTTTTTTTATCTTCTGTTGTTGGCATGTAAATCAATTCCAGAAGGTAAAATACTGATGAGCTCACAGCAAATATATATTTTCACACAATATAAAACAACATTAAATATAATCAACTCATAATGTATTTCAAACCAGACTAAGAGCACACCTATTCTAGCAGCTGACGGTGAAGTAACATTGGCTATAAGCACCAAACACAGAGTCCAAGTGATGAGAACCATAGAGGTATTCATTTTGCAGATATTTGTTAATAAACCAAAATACTGGACAAATTGAAATATCGGCCACACGAGGCTAAATGCTGAGTCCAGGAATCATCAAATGAATAACGTTTCCGTCTGGCAAATACACGATTGTACGTACCAAATGGCAATACATCCACTAGTTGGGACATTTGAAAGAAAATACAAATGTCAACCTCTTGTCGGCTCTAATGAGAAGTCAAGGGATCCTCAGGATTCACCCTCTCGGGAACATGACTGTCTGAAAACACGGCAACCACTGAGTGTAATTTCCAATCCTGGAGGCAAGCTTCTAGCATAACTTAAAACCAAGAATAACATTAGTACGAATGGTAATCATGGCATTGTAATTCATTACGGCTGTGGGCTCTTGTTATTTAACACACGCATGATTAACCAAATGATCAACATGATTCATCTGGATTTGTTTGTGACTGTCAGACTCATTGTTGATGATGTTTAGGGCTCTGTTCAGTGACACATGGTAGGTCACGCTGAACCTGGGTTTGCTGCTCTGGTTTTTGGTGTTGTTATCTTTTGACTTTAGCTCAGCGGGTTTTGTTTTAATGATCTGGTTCTTCAAGGTGCCCCCCTGAGGTTTGGATTTCTTGCCTTCATTCAGACGTTCACTCTTCTTGCCGTTGTTTTTTGTTGAAAGAGCGTTAATGTCTCCCTGTTTCCAGGAGTCATTTGTTATCACCTGATCCTCCTCAAGGATAGCAGTGTCCTCTTCAGGGACATCATCTGACCCCAGGCTGACCTTCACTCTCTGTGCCAACACTGAAAATCCCCCATACAACGCTGTACTCTCAAAGTATGGGTACACCTTTTCAGTAAAGCGATGTTTAAACGTGAACATATGTGTTTCAGTATCAGTGTTCAAGAATGCAAGCGTCCCTTCATCCCAGTCCAGCCTCACACGCAGCTTAGAGAGGTGTTGTGGGTTGAGTTTCTGAGTGGGAGCGGTCAGAGCCAGGTACTCTCCTTCCCGCAGGCTGATACACCAGAGTCCTGCCTCGGGACAGGCCATAATATCTGCACCTCTGGACACTGAGTGAGCAGCCACACCGACTGCCCAACTGTTGGTGTCACCAACCTGTTGAAAACAATGAGGAACAAGGTTAAATACCATGATGGATATCATAGCCTGGCAGCTCAGAGATACATGTACAGAAAGGAGTCTATACATGTGAGACTCGGCTGGTGTTTTGAAGGTGGGGAGGGTAGTACTGTCTATGATTGTTTTGTGGGAGTGAGTTCCAGAGGGTGGGGGCACAGTGGAGAATGCTCTGTCCCCCAGGTTTGGTGCTTGGTTTGTGTGGGGATAGACAGGAGGTTGGCTTCTGATGAGAGAAGGCTGTGGGAAGGGGTGTGGGGGTGGAGCAGGTCAGTGAGGTAGGAGGGGGCTTGGTTGTTGGCTTTGTAGGTTAGGGGGAGGATTTTGAAATGTATTCATTGACAGACAAAGGTTGCAGGTTGTGAAGGACGGTGAAGTTATGTGTACTGTATTCCTGAGGCTGAAACCCCCATCAGTATTTGTGTAATAAAATCAACATATGGGATATTGACAATATTTTAATGGCATAATGTATTTTTGGTAATCGGAATGCAATGATATCAGACTCTCATTGCACTATTATCGTAACAATATTATTGGTGTGCTTGCTTTATGGGAGAGGCCAGATAGAACATTTAAATGTTTTAAGAGGAGCTGAATTATTTTTCAGGATATTACAGTGTGTTTATTATTAACATGCTATCAATATTACACTTTTTGAATATTAAGGTTATTGTCAATACCTGTAAATAGTGACACTCCTACTGTTAAAGATGAGATAGGATATCAAACACTAATTTCACTTTCAGTGACAGTATGTAATAACAAAATAGCATACCTAAAATATATGAACCTATAGTACCTTTACCATTAAAGAGCAACCTATAAATCATGTGTACTGATACTATTTTCTGAGGTCTTATTGCCCAATAATTATTACTCATAGTTACAGTATAATTCTCAGACTCAGGATTTGAATACCTCAATATCCCAACAGTGCACTCCTGAGTCAAAGCCCTCTCTCGCCATGATGCAGGAATGAGGGTGGACACTTTCTGGGTCAGCTGGGACATCCAGACACTGTGAAGGTCCAGGGGTGATATGGACACTGTTTAACCCGGGAGACACCCTCAGAGACTGGCCTGCTGTCCTGGGGTCAAGGGTCACAGGAGCTGGAAGACACAACGGGGGGTCAGACAGAGGGTACTGAAGAAGGGAGCAGGAAGTAATCACATACACACACTGTAAATATAAGGAAACTGACTGTAGGGGGCAATGTGTTTCATCTTCTCCCATTCAGCATACTGGAGGTTTCCCAGGTGTTTGGTCACATCTATCAGAGGTCTGCAAACCTTCTGTGGTTCCCTGTCACCTGTACAGGTACTGCAGTACAATACATAAACATTAAAATACAGTTGTACCATTTCATTTGTATGTGATTGTGTGTGAAAAATACCCTGAAATGTCACATACCTATTCATTGTGTCTTGGTATTGCTGTTCAAGGTTACTGTTTAAAATACAGACAACTGACATTTATATACTTTTTGTGAAACATATGATTTGTGTTACCTTTAAAAATCCAGACCCTTCTCCTCCTGCATCGAGCTCCTCTTCCACCAGTTGTACCTTCTCCTCCAGAGATGTTATCAGCTGATTCATTTCGTCTACCTGTTTCTCTGCCTCTCTCCTTTTCTCCTTCTGTTCCTCCCTGAGGACGAGTAGCCTGGCTGCTTCCTGCTCTCTCAAAAACTGGTGAAGGCTCTCAAACTCCTTCTTCATGTGCTCCTCTGTGAGGTCGGCCTCAGCCTGGGAAGGGTGGAAAAGGAAAGGCATGTGTGAGGAAAACAGAGGAGGCCCTAAAGCAGTGAACCAATCATAAACTTAGCACCGGAACTTTTCTGATTGTTTCTCTAGTTGCAGCTCTACCTGGTTATGTCTGGATGCATGTTCACAGTTCTGTGTGACTTTCTCAAATTGCACCCTCCTCTTCTTCAGTCCATTTAGAGATGTTTTCAACTCCTCCTAGTGGTCGAAAGGAGAAACACGTTCTTAAGCGCAGTTACTACTTATTTATTTGAGTAAAGTTCACTTCTATGACAGCTTCAGTTTGCAGATTGATGCACACATTTTTACCTTGAGTTTATAGAATAAAACATTTTACTGTGTGAGATATCTCAATAAAACATGGTAAGTAATCAGGCTGCATTCATTTGGATGTGAAGGACATTTTATATTTAAACAAAATGTGATCACACTATTGTTCTATGTTTGAAACTGCCAATTGTCTAATAGGTAGTTAAGATTAGTTAAATTGCTGCTTATTCTTTGGGGCATCAGTATGAATAAATCAGCCATTTCTGAATATACACCACTGACTTCACAGGAATTTCAAAGAGTACATCCACTCTCCGCGATTTAGGTTGAGTATTTGTGTCTGTGTGGTTCAAATTGCCTGTCTAATGAGACCCAAACATTCATTTCAGACACGATGATAGCAACAGCAATTACCGGCTTCACTTTCAGCTGGATGCCTCTCTAAACCTCACTCTAAATTCTGCCTGTGTAAACTAATCTTGGATTAACAGGTGGCATCTGTTTGGGCAGGAAAATAAATATTTACAGAGAAGGAAAAATGCTTGACTGCCTCCTTGCTATCCATTTGCTGAGAGGTCACAGGAAGCATGTTGATGAAAAAGTATGAGACAGTCATGAGGGGGCACCCTTCATCTTGGAAAAAATACATTTCCAATCTAAGAAGAGCCTGAGCCTTCGAGAGCGCTGTTGTTATTTGACGTCTTTGCACCACTGTGTTGTCTGGCTTTGTGGCAGCAGGGCGATCTTAACTGGAAGTCCTGAATTCAAGCACTCTTAACGGCAATCATCTGCCCTGCTGAAGTGTCCACGAGGACCCCAGCGATTTCCTGCCAGCTGCTGTGTATCCAATCCTTCAGCGTGATGCTTTATTGCTTTCAGTGGAGGAATAAAGAGACCTATTTCAGGCCTTTCACTTCGGTGATTACCTCATGGCAATTGCAATACCAACCTCAGAATCAAAAGATGATTAGATTGATAGGAGGGATTCAAAAACATATTTCCCTACAAATAAATATTCTTATTTGCCTATTCCAATGTATCTTTTCTTGTGAAAAATAATGAATACTGAAACTAGCCCTCTACACAGGTATAAATGAAACAATTTGAGGAGGGAAATATGTTTTTGTTAAGCAGCTCACGACAAATAAACATGAGATTGTGTCACATGAAGAATCTGCTTTGTTTTGAGGGGTAAGAGGCCTTTTACGCTAGAAATACTTTTTACAAGAGGTGAAATACCCACTACAGCTATAACATTGATGTCTTCAAGGCAGTTAAAATGAGTTGCTGGCCTGACACCTGACTCCTACCTTGCAGTCAGTAGCAGCCTCAGTCAGGAGGTAAACTCTGTGTCCTGCGTGGCTCACAGCTGCAGCGTGTTCACATAAAGGCTCCAGGTCATCCAAACAGAACATGGTCAGGCTCTCTTCGTGTTCCTCACATGGCTCCTGAGAGTCAAACGAGTAGAGCGGTGAGGCGAGGTCTTCTGCCTCGGCTCGGTGAAGGGAGAGAGGGAGGAAGGATTGGCAGCTCATGGTGGGGCTGCTGGTGGTCTCCATCTTTGAGGCCAGTCAAGTTGACTCAGACTTTAAGAGAGAGGACAAAAAAAGAGGGAGGAGTGATGTGTTCTTGTTTTGGCATCTGTGTTGCATTTGCATCCACACATGAGTCCTGATTCATTCTTAGGTTACATACAGTAGATGTGCTGACACGCCACTTCTCAAACTTGAAGCTTGGCCAGCGTGTCTTCACCAGACGCAGTCATACATCACTCTGCATGTCATTCTGACTTTCATGACCTGCACAGATTTATGCATTCTCACATCCCAAGGCAGAATTCATTCCTGTGCCATTGCATAATACTTTAATTACTATATTCCACGAGACAAGGGTGTAGCACTGCTTTATTTCATGGCATATTAAGAAGAAGCAAAAATAATGTGTGATTTTGCACTAAATACATTTTATAATATTCTTGTAATGTGAGAGTTTCCTCTTTTTATTTTGTACTTTCTAACGCACTGTATGCCAGGCCTGGGTTATGTCACATGGATACAGTTTCACTGGCCTTTGACAATTTGAGCTGCTCAGATCCAGAGAGCATGTATTTGACAGGTCAGTCATATTTCAGTGACATCACATGCTCTCTTTTGAACTGTATGACATATAATATGTTTATTCCTAATGTTCAACGACTCAGCGGGTACAGGACATGGTTAGACGCATATGACCCTACGTATGTCAACATATGCACCGTTGATATCTCTGTAGAAGTATGCTGGCCTCCCATGGGGACATTGTGTTTTTTTAGAACCAGGCCTTTTTTGGATGGCTTCCTCACAGGAAGCTCACCATTAGCCTGTGTCCTGTTTGTGGTGAAGTTCAAATGATTTGTTTAATGTTGGAACCACGGCTGCACTTAACTCAAGACACTTCACTGAAACTTGACTGAATGTTCTGTTTGTTAACTTCTATATTGAGAATTTAGGGTGTCCTGCAAAATGCAATTTTGTATATCTTTTATATACATATGTTTCCCCTGTGTGTCAGGGAACTCACAAAGTGTCAGAAAACAGAATCAGCTTCAACAGGGCTGAAATAGAGGGGTATGAGGCATGGCTAGAATGGGTGATCTGTTTGGTATTTTGAGCATAGACATGTTTTTTATATATTCTTATATCTGAGACCTATAATATATGTCTAAAAATAGTATAATATGAGACCTTTAACACCGAAATATGTTAAAGATATCTGGTACAACTTTTTCTATACTTGAGAGGAAGGGAGAGAGGTAGGGTGATTGAATCAGCAACTGTAACTCAGGTTCATGTTTACTTTATGGTACGTTCAGTTAAAGTAGGGGTGGGGAACCTTTTTCCTCTCAAGGGCCATTTCAATGTTTTCAACATCCTCCGAGGGCCGCACAAATTATTGACCTCTGCTTAAAAATCACAGCACATTCATTTGGCCTTTCTTTCATGCTGTGCAAAGAAAAAGCAACCTCTTAATCCAGATATCTTGCCATGACTCGCGCATGCATGCACGTGCACGGTTGTGGCATGACCACCAAAATAGAAAGATATGGACACAAGATGTGTGCAAATGTATTTAGTTTCCTATCCATGTGAACATGATTTAAGTGGGGGGGGACCTAACCTCCTCTAGGGGGGTCCGGGGCATGCTCCCCTGGGAAGATTTTTTTTAAATATTGAAGTTGAAAGCATCAATCTGGTGTACTTTGAGAGCAAAATGAAGAGATCTATGGAAACATCTCTCAACACCCAGATGAAACTGAACTGTAAGCAGATTTACTTTTTCTTTATGGATATTTTACAAATCACTCTCCTTTCAAAACTGTATTTTTGTTTATTAATAACAACTTTGTTTTACTGTCATATAGTATTTTATACCTGTTTACTTTATTCTCTTGTTTTTTGATAACTATAATGATCATATAAAGATGTGCCTTTACCTCACTGATTTTACAACTAAAGACACAGCCACGCAAAAACTGCGACATGTGTAGCCTACGGATTTATGGGTACTGCAATATTTTGAAGTCCCGGAGTGGCGTTCTGGTGCTCTCCGTCAGCACTGCACCCGTCAGACGCAATAGAGTCTGTCTGCAGACCGCAGCAAGGAGGCGTTTCTATGGGCATAGATATGTCTCATAATTATTTGTGTGAACATAAAAATAATTTGTGTGTAAATATGTGATTTGTAAATGTAAAACAACATCCACAAATGCATTTAAAAGATTTGCAAACTCACAAATACATTTGCAAGTGTAAAACGGATCTGCAAATACGCTAAATATGTTCACAAATTAAAAAAAGATCTGTGAATATCTCTTTAACATTTACAACTTTCGATCAGGCATTTCTGAATCCATTTTGTATTTGTGGACCAAAAATGCGCTCGCGGATCTCAACTCTCTGTTCACGGATCTCAAATCTCTGTTCGCGGATCGTCTTTTTACACACACGGAATTTTGAGACATATTTTCCGCCGGTCTCGGCTAAAATCTACTCGTGTCACTCGGTTATTTTCGGAAACCACGTGATGGCCTGCTGATGACTACATTTCCGCATGATTTAAAAGTAAGAGCATGATGGTTTGTTTAATGCTCTGTTTTTGTATTATAATGAACAGCGGAACGTTAGATGCATTCTTCATCACCATCACCCTCATCATCATGTTATAGTGATACAGTTAGTTTGTGTTATTGGTTCAATACAGCATATCTCGAGCACTTTCGTTGATGTTGAAGTGCAGGCGATATGCCACTTTCGGGTCCCGGGGGAGCAGCTGGCAGCGAAGCAGCTCAGATAAAACTCTTTCTTCATTGTTTGTTGTGTATTCAGTCAAGCGGGTCAAAGTTACAAAGCACTTCACATCTTATTAATCGGCCTAATTTTACTTTAGTAGTGCAGTAATAAAGTAATCTGTAGAAAAGCACCGTATTTAGGTCAGCCTTCATACAGTAGTAAGTCTAAATTACATGTTATAATATTCATCGTGTCCTTTCTACTGATATATTCCTGTCTATTGCTTTCATTTGTATTTAATGTTATTGTGTTTATACTTGTTTCCACACATTTCACAATTTGGGATGAATGAAGTATCTATCTATATATGATATCCATCTATCTATCTATATCTGTCTGTCTATCTGTCTATCTATCTGTCTGCCTATACCTACCTAAAGAAAGGTTTTGTCATTGTATTGCTCTTTACCAGCACCTGCAGTACAGGACTTTACATTGTAAATATTATATCAATCCATTGGTTTCTAGCATATATCATTTGCAAGTGTTTAAAACAAATGTGGGATACTGATTTCATAAAAAGAAAGACATTCATGATTGTCATATTTTATTATGTAGGATACAGGACTGGAATTATTCTTACTTTTTACTCCACTTCATTTATGCAACAACTTTATTTCATTTTATGATTAGATTGTTTTGCTTGTATCATCCTTTGCAAATACATAGTCACACTGCTGGGAACAGGGCTGTTTCTCTGAGAGACGTAGATAACCACTTATGAGAATATAATGCATTGGTGTATATTAAACTAGCCAACAGTATACAAAGCACTACAAAAGTTTTGTCAATATTAACCATAAACATTTACATTAGTGAAATGACACATCAATCAATGTTTATTTTTATTTTATTTTTCACATCACATACACATTAATGCAGCTATATAATCACAAGTGTTAACACATACAGAGAACCTTTTAAAGCATAATGAGTACTTCAAATGTAAGTCCATTTGGCTAGTACTTACATACCTTTACTTAAGTAAGACTATAAAGGCAAGACTTTTACTTCAGTCAAGTATCTGAATACTTTGTCTGCTGGTAGTCCATGGATCCATTGCTCTTAATTTCCAGTCGTAAAGAGAACCAACTGTAATGTGTTCAAGTAGATGTCCTTTCCAAATGAATCTGATGGTAACATTGGGTCAATATTAGCATTAAGGTGTTCCATCTGTTGATCACTCAGAGGACTCCGGGTGACAGGAACAACTATTCCCAGTGTTCCTCACGCAGATGACCACTGGCCTCCCAGTCAATGTAGGGGATCTGTAATCTCTGTCACAAAAAACAAAACCGTTTTTAAAAATATGTATACTTTTCTTCCGCTGTTATGTACCGTTATAATTGTATACAAAAGAAGAATAAAGAAGTATCACTACATTCCTATGCATTAATATAATTACTTATATTGACTGTGCGTGGGCCTGGCAGTGGGAGATTAATTTCAGGCAAAAGTGTGCACAATCAACGGTAGGGCATGTATTTTAATTGTTTTAATAATGTATATGGTTATAAAATATAACATTGAAACACTGACGCAAAGAACAAGAATGTGGAATGTGTTATTAAGTAAGTTTGCTTGACTACAGTCCAGTTCTGTATCCTACATAATAAAATATGACAATCGTTAATTTCTTTGTCAATTACTTTTATCAAATGAATATCCCACATTTGTTTTAAGCACTTTAAATGTTAGAAACAAATATTATAGGATTGATATAATATGTACAATATGTAAGTCCTGTACTCTGCAGGTACAGATAGATAGATAGATAGATAGATAGATAGATAGATAGATATATGGATAGATAGATAGATAGATAGATAGATAGATAGATAGATAGATAGATAGATGGATATATAGATGGATATCATATATAATAATAATAATAATAATACATTACATTTATAAAGCGCTTTTCCTGGTGCTCAAAGCGCTTACGAGCAAATAAAACAAAATAACAACAAAAGTAGAAAGTGCTAAGCTGGGAGGAATAAGGGTAGGGGGTTATATAGATACTTCATTCATCCCAAATTGTGAAATGTGTGGAAACAAGTATAAACACAATAACATTAAATACAAATGAAAGCAATAGACAGGAATATATCAGTGGAAAGGACACGATGAATATTATAACATTTAATGTAGCCTTACTATGAAGGCTGTGTATGTGAAAAATAAAATAAAAATAAACATTGATTGATGTGTCATTTCACTAATGTAAATGTTTATGGTTAATATTGACAAAACTTTTGTAGTGCTTTTTATACTGTTGGCTAGTTTAATATTAGGGCTGTGCATCTTCACTGGTCTCACGATTCGATTCGATTACGATTATCCTGTCAACGATTCGATTCGGTTCGATATCCCGGTGCATCACGGTGCATCACGATTCATACCAATGCGTTGCATCCTCAATTTTCTATATTACTGCACATGGCTTATTTTTCATCAATGCATACATGCAGTAAATACATATATGAACTCTCTTTTTATTATTTAGAAAGTGCTTCAGAAATCAATAACATAAATGTCTTGACATTAATTTATAAACCAAAATAAATGAATTGTATAGGTCTAGCCTCCGTGTGTGAAGATGTTCCATCCTCAAAAACAAAAAGCTAATGCTTCTGCAGTCTAGCTGCAGCTTCTAGCCACAGCCTTCTGTTAAAGAAAGGACACTGAAGGTCCTGAATGAGGCCTCACACACAGGATTTGAGTCTGAACACAGCAGACAACAGGAGTATTTACAACAGCATATACAAACAAAAATAGTGCATGTGGGTGCACACTTACATTCTCTGTCTTACTGTTACATAAATCCCATGAATGTATGAGATTAAATTAGCTTCATTATATCTCAGTGATTAAGTGAATAACAACGTTTCTTGCGGGTCACTATCAGCCTGTCACTCATTATTTTCAGGGAGGGGGCGGGGCTTGGAGGAACGGAGAGGAGACGGTGATCGCGGAAGCTTTTTTCCTCCTGCCTTCACAAACTTTACACACGTATATATCGTCTGAAAATTGCTAGAGGACATTCATACTTTGCAATCCAAGACTTAATTAAATCCACCAAACACCTGACATGATTGTAACGTGATTATATTTGAAAAACATAAATCCCTGTCACACTCCGTGCTCAGAGACACACCCTGTGTCTCTGAGCCGCAGCGACACGGAGTGATTCGGAGCGGGTCCTTCTGCTGTGGGTTCTGGACTGGTGTTCTTGTGTTGGTGGATAAAGCAGACTGCTCCGTGTTGCTGTGCCGCTGTCACGTCTGTTCCCTGATCTCTGCGTCACCGACCGATTTGATATTAAAGTGACAGAAAAAACGTTATAGTAAAGCCGCGGCCGGAAAATCAGGAAGCAACGTTGCTACTCTATAACCGATTATCTTCCGTCACTGCATCGAGACCGAATCGTCCACGTCCGCATCGCAATGCATCGTAGAAACGATTATTTTCAACACCCCTATTTAATATACACCAATGCATTATATTCTCATAAGTGGTTATCTACGTTTCTCAGAGAAACAGCCCTGTTTCCAGCATTGTGACTATGTATTTGCAAAGGATGATACAAGCAAAACAATCTAATCATAAAATGAAATAAAGTTGTTGCATAAATGAAGTGGAGTAAAAAGTAAGAATAATTCCAGTCCTGTATCCTACATAATAAAATATGACAATCATGAATGTCTTTCTTTTTATGAAATCAGTATCCCACATTTGTTTTAAACACTTGCAAATGATATATGCTAGAAACCAATGGATTGATATAATATGTACAATGTAAAGTCCTGTACTCTGCAGGTGCTGGTAAAGAGGAATACAATGACTAAACCTTTCCAACCAAAACAACTAGTTGGTAGGTAGGTACGTAGGTAGGTATAGGCAGACAGATAGATAGATAGATGGATATCATATATAGATTGATACTTCATTCATCCCAAATTGTGAAATGTGTGGAAACAAGTATAATCACAATAACATTAAATACAAATGAAAGCAATAGACAGGAATATATCAGTAGAAAGGACACGATGCATATTATAACATGTAATGTAGCCTTAGAAGGCTGACCTAAATACGGTGCTTTTCTACAGATTACTTTATTACTGCACTGCTAAAGTAAAATTAGGCCGATTAATAAGATGTGAAGTGCTTTGTAACTTTGACCCGCCGCTTGACTGAATACACAACAAACAATGAAGAAAGAGTTTTATCTGGGCTGCTTCGCTGCCAGCTGCTCCCCCCCGGGACCCGAAAGTGGCGTATCGCCTGCACTTCAACATCAACGAAAGTGCTCGAGATATGCTGTATTGAACCAATAACACAAACTAACTGTATCACTATAACATGATGATGAGGGTGATGGTGATGAAGAATGCATCTAACGTTCCGCTGTTCATTATAATACAAAAACAGAGCATTAAACAAACCATCATGCTCTTACTTTTAAATCATGCGGAAATGTAGTCATCAGCAGGCCATCACGTTGTTTCCGAAAATAACCGAGTGACAGGAGTAGATTTTAGCCGAGACCGGCGGAAAATATGTCTCAAAATTCCGTGTGTGTAAAAAGACGATCCGCGAACAGAGATTTGAGATCCGCGAGCGCATTTTTGGTTGACTCGACCACAATGAAATGACGTGTGTGAGTGAAAGAGAAGGTTGAGGAAAAGTCATCAAAAGGGGTAGGACAAACACATTGCAGGACAAATGATAACAGGACAGTGAAATGTTAGAGGAAAGACACTGATGAAGGGAATGGGAGGGAAGCTCACCTGTCACCTAAACTCCAAAGAAAGAAGGCACATCTCAGGTACGCCTGGGGAAAATGTCAAATAAATGTTAGAATTAGTCTGTAAAGCAGGGAATAGTTTATCGACCATTCACATGTTTATCTTTCATGACTATCAGAATCTTCTAATCAGTCATAAGCCTCCCAATTGATGATGTTGAGATGTGAAGAAACTGCCATTGGTTTTGGAATAGTTTGTCAGTGTTTCTGAACCTTTATGTTATGTTTATGGTTTATTTCTTAAACAAAAATATAGTTCCTCTTCCTCTTGCACACCTCTTAAGCCCTGAGCCTGTTTTTCAGGTCTCAGGCTCGAAAATGACATTCCCAGAACAATTGACTATATCTTCACTTCTAAAAGGGGTAAATTAATAATTTCTTTTCTCAAAGTAATGATAAACCTCTGAGTTGGATGTAGAAGAGTCAGAATCAATATAGATGCTTTTATTTTAAAGTAAATTCAGATTGAACATGGTAAAAAAATGTAAATTATAGTGTCCGTCCAAAAAATACCATTACTTATAGAGAAAACCACCCTTGAATGATGGGATAGTAGACTAAAAGCTTTAGGAATCCAAACTGTAACATATATTAAGTACCCTGTATCAAGATTGATACAAAATAATTGACATTTTACTTTTTTAGAGAGGTTTAGCAACACTTCTGGGGTCATTTGGGTGCATTTTCCATATCTATGGGCCCCCCTTGGTCGATTTTGATGATTGACACCTTTTGAACCGTTAGAGCCAATAGAATCGAGGGGAAGTTCCTACAATACATCTAAACATTACCCATTGGTGAATGAGTGATGCGTAGCCAGAATGCCCAAAACCGGAAGCTGGGTTGTAGCTCTAATAGTGCTAATAACAGCTAATATAAAATCTCAGTTTTTGACAAAAATTGAATGATGGATTATCAGTAATCATTCAAAGTGACACAGACACATTGGATTAACCTATTGATTAACCTTCAGCAGCGTTTTTATCGTTTTAATGCCATTGAAGACCACGTTTGATCAGAAAAACAGCAACGGTAAGACTCATTTTCCGTTTTTTTGTGTGATGTCTGGGTTTGCTTCCCTGCCGCGAGTTTTGATCGCTCTGTGGTGATACTTATACCCCTGGCATCTGTGGAATCTCAGCTTGCTAGCTGATATCTTGTTTGTGCAGATCCGATAAGTAATAAAGTATTTCTACATCTACAATGAGTTCTGTGCTAAGTGCGTTAGCATTTTTTCGCTCAGGGCTCATTTAGACACTTCTTGTGAGACATGTGTTTTGTTTCGGTAAAAATTGTTCGTATCGTCAGTTAGCTGAGTTTCTTCCCATTTAGTGACACATGACACATTAATGGGTTATTAAATGTTAAGAAGCCCTGAGACACAGTTTCGTGAAAAAAAACAGGTTGTCACTCTTTCTGTCCTTTGTCATTGCTCAATGGGAGCAAGTGTAGCCGTTTACCAAACACCCACAAGTGCAAGTTAAAACGCACACATTAAAGGTGAACCCGACATATTCGCACATTTTTTTGTGATTGTTGGGAGAGTGCTGTCTTAAATCTCCAAAATGGGTTCAATTTGGTGTAGATCGGGTGATGGTGTGAATGCATATTTCCTGCATGCTGGTAATACATTGCTGAAATTATTTGTTTTTGTGGATAAACAGTGCACATTGCTGACATCATAGAGATGTTTACTCCTCTTTATCAACGTCACCTCAGCTCAAATCTACTGATCCACATGAGGAACACACACAGAGAGCCCATCAGCGAACCCCGCCCTCTGATTCAACATCCTGTGAGAAAAGCAAAAATATTGAATTTGTTCATATTTAAATCTGCACATTTTGCTAGATAAAAAGTAACTTCTTTATATTTTTTTTACAAATGTGTACTTCAGGATGTTGTTGCACATGCTGGGATTGTGTTGGAGGGGACTTTGCCTCTTTGCGTCGATGGGATCTGGATACATTGCCACCTCCGGCTCAACAACAGTTTTACACTCGAAAGTCATGATTCAAAACAGGTACAGGCAGAAACCCAGGAGCCAGCTGCTCCTTGACCTAAATCTGCCTTGCTACTGTAGCCTGATGTGCACATTGAGTGTGTCTGTGTCTCTGTGCGTCTTTGTGTCTGTGTATGGTTGGTTGTCAATTTGAATGCCGCAGGTATTTGAAGGAGGGGGTGTAAGACTGAGATGGTGCTTTCTGGCACATCTGCACCTCCATACAGTTAGTGGATGACATGTGCCGACACATCAAATGTACGCTGCTATTAAATGTATAATATGTAACATTAAAGGGAAATGGAAACACTTTTCAAACTGCTTTCCATGCGACAATATTACCATTAGGAAATGTATTTATCTAGTCTATTTCCAATGTAAACGATCGAGATACGCGAATTTACTTTTTGAAATACGTGCCTAATGACCATGGGCGCTTCCATTGCTCCGGGACTTTTCCAGTGACGTCACTGATTGGGTGCGGCTACCTGGGCCAAAGCTCAATAACAAACAACATGGCGTGCAATGCACCAGTAGTTTACATTACAAGAAAACGGTCGTCGTCAGGAGTTTATTGTATTGCCCCAGGCTGCACAAATGGATTTTATACAAAGAAGGAAGAAGTACATTTCCATAGGCTGCCACTAAAGGATGAGAAGCTGCTCAAAGTCCAGTCTGGATGCCTGGTTCAATACAAAACATTGGATTTGAAGCCAGGATCTGTTCCCACAATATTCGATTTCTCAACGTATGCAGTCGGGAACACCGACCGTCCCAGCACGTCGGCCGCGCAAGACAATGACAGTGTCAACAAACGTGAAGTTCGAGCCACCAAACGAGTTGCTTCAGCTGCCGAGAGAGAGGTAAATATTGCAGCACTACCAGATTACTAGCTCACACATGTATTTACTGACACAGTGTGACCTTATTAATTAACGCAATCGCGTCCAAACTAAATGGTAGCTATTATTATGACGCACAATAGAGAATTGGGGGTGTTCTATAGCTCAACTAATTAAACTGGCATACACACGCTCATCTGTCGAAAACAGCCCTAAAAAGGCTAGTATTGCTATTGATGGATGGTATTGCAGGACCCAGAGCGCACGGAGCACAGAGCGGACAGCAGATAACGGAATTGCAGTGCTTATAGATTATCAGAACATTTCAAAGGGGACACAGTCCCATTGGATATTAACCTATGGATTAACTACATCATCGTTTTTATCGTTGTAATGCCATTGAAGACCAGTTTAGACCAGACAATGAGGAAGGTAAGCCGTTAGCCTGGCGTATGTTAGTACCTAGCGCCACTTGTTTTGATGTACGTTTTTGTGGATAACCTCGCGAGTTTGTATCTTCCAGTGTTGAGGTGGGCACCGTTCGATTCTGTGTCTCCTTGCGATCATAAACGATGTGTTGGATGTGCGGCTAGGATAAGTAATAAGGGAGCTATCGGTGCAGTAATAGGTTAGCATTTTCGCTCGGGGCTAATTCAGAGGCTCACTGTTAGCATTGTGTTTTTTTAATTGTTTTATTCCGGATCGTATGCCACTCTATTCGACCGTATCGGTTCATAAGCATAGGCCATGGGATGCCTGGTAACTGTAGATGCTTCCACATCAATGTCATCTCCCGACGAATAGTCAAATTCATCGTTCAAAACGTCGATCTCATTGCAAAATTCCTCCATCGCTGCCATATCTGCTACGTTGTGTTGACTTCAGGTGGAGCGAAAACACAGCCAGTGACGTCACCATTTGGGACTCCCCTAATGGCGGCGGCCTGGTCCCGGAATTCCCCACCCGGCCGGCGGATAATTAATTTTCTTTTGGCGAGTAATATCATATACAATAAATATTACGATCAATATCCATTGTAAAATGAATAAACTACCGGAATATTATAACTGTAATTGGTGTTTCCTTTCCCCTTTAACACATTAAAACCAACCAGACTTTTGAAAGCGAGAGAAATTCAATGTATTCAAATGTATTTAAACGGCTTGTTTCATCTGGTTGCTTGGCATGCACATGCTAAAATATGCAGCCAGAAGTTTTTCATATTTTTATATTTATATCTAGTCTTAGTGAAAAAAAGAATATAATACACTTTAGATGTTGGTTGTCTTTAACTTTATATTTGAAATTGATGAAGAAGTTTAGGCTTGGAATTACTGGATCTTAGGATGTTAGAGAAATAAGCTGAGAAAACGTCAACAGTTAGCCCTCAGCTCCCACATCCTATCTGCAGAACAGCATTATTTTTCGGGTATTTTGCCTTTAATTGATAAAGCAGCTATACCGAGAAAGGGGTAGAAAGAGGGATTAACATGCAGCAATTGGCTGGAGTACGAAAACACTGATACTGAAACTGCTTTATTCAGTGTTTCTACCGTTTATAAGTAGTGGGTCAGTTTGTTTTGAAAAGAGGAGACTCAGTGGTTAATACAACTCCCTGTAAAATCCTCCAGAACAATAAACACTGACGTTTTCCAAAACTGTCCTCATAGATTGCAATGTGATGAAGACAACAATCCCCATGATCCAACGCTCCCTTACAACGCCACTATACTCCATATGTTGTTGTTGTTGTTTTAATTTGATAGGGGCAGAAAACGTCATATTGTGTGTTAAACTGCCTATAGGCAATCCGCATAATTGTTGTATGTCTTCTACTTGACTCGAACAAAAGTGTTAATGTGTCTCACTGTCTGCACTTTTGCAAGCTTCAGGTAAATCAGGCAAAGAGCTGGCATGTTGGGATTGTCCCACAGCATTTCCTGTCTTCATGCATCACCCTTACAGAGCCCCAGTGTGTCCTGGCCACCAGGAACAGACACGCTGGGCCAACATGCTACGAGCTGCAGCACAACATCAGAGCCCCGGTACACTTCTCTAATTGCCGTTCCCAATCACAAGACAAAATGCCTTCAATGCCGTTTTTGAAGTCAATCTTTTCTTTTAATAATGTATTGTCTTGCCAGCACTTTGGTGTGAAGCTTCACCTGACACGAGGGCTTTCTTAGATGCTGTGTCATCTTTGAAGAGGCTTAGAGGAAACTGTCAGACTGAGGTACATCCAGTGGGTGATGGGGAAGAGGTGAGCCACCATCCATCGAGAAAAAGTAATCTTCTAAACCTTGTTGCCACCCATAAATACTCCTTCTTTCATTTGTTGTACATTTTAAGCCATTCATCTCGCTGTTGTTTCACAAAAGGTTTGGTATTTTCTCCTGTTTATGTTGTATGATGTCCTGTATTAGTCTTTTGTTGTTTTCTGCTATATTTGACTATTGTCTGAGCCTGTTTTACATGCCATCTTTTCGCCTCTCTTTGCCCTTCAGATTGTTGGTAAGCATTGTAATGGAAGAAGTGATCGCCTTCAAGCAGCAAGTATTTCCCCGTATTATTATGCATCACAGCAGGAGGAGGAAAGCCTGGATTACTGTGAGTGAAAAGGACGAATAATACCCTGCATGATTTTCTTTGAAACTCCAGTATATGTTTATGTATTTATTAGGGCTGTCAAACGATTACAATTTTTAATCAGATTAATCACAGCTTAAAAATGAATTAATCATGATTAATCACCATTCGAACTATGTCCAAATATGCCATTTATTTATGTATATTGTTGTGGGAATGGAAAGATAAATGAAAGCAGGCGGATATATCCATTTAACATACAGTATGTATGTTTACTATAACATTTTTCTGCGTGTCAAAATGAAAGACAACCCACACACCTATCAATCATCAAACCGTGGGGTCTTAGGCTGCGGCCCCACGAGGACGAAAACGGCTAAACGCATAGGATTAACGCAAACGCAATCGCAAACGGCTTCCGTCCACATGCAATAATTATCCGGATAGTGTCTGTCCACACGAGACCGCTCCGTTTAGCTCCAACCGCTGGAGAAGCTGCAGTACATATGCAGGAGCCTCTACGTGGCGCTGTAACTTCCTCCACAAAAGCAGCGAAGAAGCATGGTTGTCATGGTTGCCCTTCTGTTTATTCTCCGCGGTGGGGGCCGAGGGAACCGGGCAGAGTTTTTCGCCAGTCAGCGTGTATTAAAGTTGAAATCTTCCGGACAAAATTATAAAAGTGCCGGTCAAAGGTCTTCTTTGTTATTTATTGAGCTTTAAAACAAATGAATAACGACTCTATATAATATAATGATAAAATACACGGAGCCTCTCTTTTTCCTCCCTCTCTTCGGACAGCGCCAGTGTCTGTCTCATGCAGCAGCTCATCCAGTAATCAGTGACCCGGCCGACTGTAAACATAAACATATTTATAACTAGTTTAGGGAGTTTGAGAGGTAATTAAAATAGCTAAGGGTGATGATCTGACTTGAAGTGTGTGTTTTGCTACAGAGGGAGGAGCTGCAGGTGAGCAGAGCTGCGTGTCTCCGTCCTGTCAGATTAGACTTCACTCGCGAGAGAAAGATAAATAATCTGAATTCAGGATGCAGTTTACTTTGACGCGGGGGTGAGCAGCAGAGGTGGGGAGAGGCGGGGCTATTGCCTCATCATTATTGCTGTAGATGTTGCACAAACAACTGTAGCATGGTCAATAGCGTCCGGAGTACGATAGCAACTCTGCGATCCGCCATTGTTGTTGTTGTTGGTGGCGAAACACTTCAGCACTGGCGCGGGGTAAGCGGAGGTGAGCAGAAGAGGTGGGGAGAGGCGGGGCTATTGCGCAATCACTATCAGTGATCTGAAAATGTCCGTATAGGGCGCACACACGGAGCTGTTTGACCCCCCAGAGAGTGGCGTATGCATTTCTATCCACCTTGGGACCCGTTGTCGTTTCCTCAGTCGTTTAGTGCCATATTCGGTCGTCCTCGTGGGGCCGAACGGTCTATATGACACTAAACAGTAACGCAAACGACCGAATTCGTCCTCGCTAGTGGAGTACTTCGTGACCACAGAGTGTGAACGTTGTGATCAGCTGTTTTTGCGCAGTTCTCCAGTGATGGGGGGAGTCTCCCTCCGCTGCCGGTTGGCGTAGTTTTGGCACAGTTCCGTTGTACAGACCGACGTTGACAGCAGCCCTGTCTGTGCACACGGAGACCGACTCTGTCGTCCGGTGATCTAACCGCCTTCTGGAAAAGCTTCACAAGTACGTCGGTACGCAAATGCGCTTTGTGACACAAGTGACGGTACGCATTTCAGATTACGCACATAACCTGCGTACCAGTTATGTGCACCCCTGTACCAGAGCCATATTATTACTATTATATGGCTCTGCCCTGTACTACAGCAAAAGTATTCTCCGTCGGGACTTCCTGCAACAACACCACGCCGTTATCAAAGATGTTCTATTGAGAAGACGATCACTACGTGACAAAAGTTTTCAAAACCGTGGCTACTGAAATCAATCTTACTAACTGCTGTCTGTGCAATTTACTCCGCGCGAGTTGGCAGACTTTATTTTGCTTTCTTTAACATCATTTTTCATGGTGGGGCTAAGCCATTTCTTGGTATGGGTGTAGCCTACCCCAGCCATACCCTGGCGCTGCCACTGGTGGCACGTATGGGGCGGGCCATTCTGCACATGCGTTAAATGCGTTAAATATTTTAACGCAATTAATTCAAAAAATTAATTACCGCCGTTAACGCGATAATTTTGACAGCACTAGTATTTATGCATGCCTTGTAGATGCTGTCAGAGGTCTACAGGATGACAAAGGAACAGGTAAAAGCTGCTGCAGGACAACATCGCTCACATGATCACAGGTCAGTGTTTTTGGCTAAGTCAGAGGATGGAAAAGGAGACTTCAGCATCTTAAACCTTTTGCTGTTTCTCTTAGAGGATATGTGTGAGCCGATGTTAAAGTCTCTCCAACACATGGTCATCCCAAAGCTCGACCGTACTCTGCAGGAAGTGGCCGCACCCACATGGGATGGATTTGCTTCAACCTGGCAATACTTCCTGGAGACATGTGAGGACATGTTACGTTCCCTCCTGGACTAGGGGAACCAAAGAGAGAAAACTGATTGCTGAAGCCACAAGGTCATGTTTAATAAGCAAAAAGTAAAGAGGGCTCACCATCCAATTTGCAAAGTAAATTTAAGGTAAACTGCGAACAACTTTCTTATAAAAGAAAGTGACTAAAGTAAAACAATACGCACAGATACACTGGAGCACATCTCCTAATAATTAACAAAACACAGGTTAACTAGCAGGCCTCACACAGAGATAGAGATAGAGAAACCAAACTACACATGCAGCCCAGAGGAGAAGGAGAGAGAGACTGCACCTGGAGGGAGACAATCAGGGGGAGAGAGACAAACACAACACGGCACGTAACAGGGCATCATAGACCTGGGATCAAAAGGCACATCAGTGAAAAAAGTGCATCAGGCAAAAAAATTATTGTAAAAGAAAATGTGAGAAGATATTTTGTGTACTGAGGATTACATTCATCAAGTTCAGTGCTATCTTCCAAGCTACTGTAGCCATAGGGACCCACATTTGAAACGTAAGATCACAGACAAGTAACTTTTAACCTTTGATTTTTTTCTACGCCTCCATGTCCCTTCCGGGGCTCCATAGTTTTGGACATAACGTTGGTAGCTGAAGATTAAGTATTTTTCGAATAAAGTAACAGCAGAAGAAGGATCGTTGATCAAAATCTCCCTCAAGGGACAGGAGAAGTGTTTTCATAGTTTCATGTCTTTATTTGACTGGCAGCTATGCAATTGAGTAATTATGTGCTGGAATGTGAAGCGTCTTATGAGGCCCAGGGCGTAAAGAATTTTAATGGAAACATTATCAAACATCCTACATAATCCTAGTTTGAAATAAAAAAAAGTGCGCACAAATCCATGGCTTGTACGCAGAGCTACACTTTAATGTGAACTGTTACAACTAAACTGGCAGCTCTTTAGAAATACATTGCCCATTAAAGTTCATGGAGGGTTTAATTCTTTCTGATGGCATTGCTAATAAGGTTTTTTCTGTACCACAGATCCTGATGCCTCTGTGTGGCCTTGGCCCAGACGATGCCCGGATGTGGAAGTGCCTTGACGGGCTGGAGGGCGTGTGTGTCTCCAGGAGACATGGGGTGTCCACAGTGGGGTCTGAGGGCTTTGCTACTTAAAGCTCAGAGGGCTCTCTACAAATTAAATCAAACATTTGTGTGTATCCAATTAAAAACGAGTGGCATTTATAAAAAAAAAACGTACCCTTCTGTCTTTCACATCCCTCCTCTCTTTTTTCTCTTGCAGGTGGTTGCCAGGCGCCGTACATAATGGCAGCCCACTGCTCCTAACACTGGGTCAAATGCAGAGAAACCGTTTCGTTACCTAGTACCTGTACTGTGTAATGACAATAAGTTGAATCTTCTTCTTCAATGTGTGCTGTGATGTTCATCGGTTGCTCTCTCGATATCAATGCTTCTCTCTAGACTCTTCTCAGATCACGGCAGTGTTGTGTAGGATCAGAGAGAGAGTAATAAAGGTGTGTAGCAGCAGGGAAACAGCTGCTTTTTTACGTCATTAAAACCAAATTCATGTCTCTGTCTGTCCCTGTCTCAGCACCTGGAAACAGAACTGTTGGCTCTTCGATCTCAGTTGATTCTAAAGGCGATCCTGCAGATTACACTGCATGTGTTTACACGTGGTATAGGTGAGCAGGTACATGTTTTTATATCTTCAGATGTGTATGATAATCTTTTGGTCTCCTTTTTTTCTTTCTCTTGACTATGCCAGTATGCTATGGTGAGCATGCCTTTTACATCCACCCTGACATTGTCTTCTACTCCATCCTAAGAGAAAACCTGACCGCTTACATCCAATCAGTGATGAGGAACTTTTTATATGCTGGATAAAAACAGTTGAGATGTCGATGACAGGATTCAAACTGAATGTCCACCCCCCTTTGAAACTATTGCCATCTTTGATTGCAACACTTTGTCCCCCCTACAGTGATGAGGTGCTCCCTGCCACAGCAGCTCATGCCTCTCCCTGTCAGCTCCAGCTCTAGTTTATCTGAAACAGCACACAACAAGCTGCTGCCTCCTACTGACTGTATGCAGAACCTCTGAAGGGTCCACCTCCGGATCTGAAACACTCACACCAAGCATGAACTCAGGAAATGCTGTAAATCACACGTCCTCACTGCTGGATGCCGGAGAATATATCTGTCTCACTGACTGAACCATGACAAATATACAACTTTAATGGAAAGGAAACAAATCAACAGCTTTGTAGTGAGATTTAAACCCACATTAAATCTACAGTACAATCTACAATCTGCTTTATTCATTTAGCATGTGCTTTCCCTTCAATTTGTAGTTACTCTGCCTTACTGCGTTTGGCACACTTGACAGCAAGCTTCCAAATAAGAAGTGAAAATTGTCAGAGGAAGTGAAAGAAAATACAATTGCTAAGAGATTTTTCAAGACAACAGTACTTTTCATGAAACTTGTTGAAGAATTGTTGGGTCCACAAAAGACAAGGACTTATAAGGCCAATGTCCCTCGAGCCAAGTTTCAGAATGTGACATTAAAAAAAAAGTGTCTTAAGACTCAATACTTAATATTGTCCACAATCATTATTCATCACAATTATGCAATAGGAAATATTTCCTAACTTGGTTGTGTATTATTACAAACAGGAGATCATTAATCTGTGAAGGGATTTTGGTAGCACTACAATTTATTATAATGAGGTAGGCCTAATTGAATTTAAATAAGAAAAAGATCACCAAAAATACTCGCGACAGGGGAAACAAACAAAGACATTACAACACGTACCTTTACGGAGCTTCTGAGATCGTCTCACCGCAAGGCAAGGCAAGGCAAGTTTATTTATATAGCACTTTTCAACACAAGGCAATTCAAAGTGCCTTACAAAAAATGAAAGACATTAAGCATTAAAAAAGAAAATCTAATAAAATAAACATTAAAGGTGGGGTAGGTAAGTTTCAGAAACCGGCTTGAGATACACTTTTTGTTATATTCCATGGAATGCTCTTAACATCCCGATAGCAATGAATATCTTAAGTGCTTTGACAAAAAATCCATTAAAAAAATTCATCTGTAGAAGCCGTAATACTGTAAAAAGTACAACCAATTGGATGGCCTACCTGCCTGTCAGCCTTCCATCGGGGCACAAACTTATCTCGTGCCCTCATTGGTCATGTGCGCGTTCGTGTGTGTTGGAGGAGGGGCTCTGTAAGGAAGTGGCAGATTTTCTCCGGTTGTGTATTTTCAAATTCTAGTGATCTCGAGCCGGTTTCTCAAACTTACCTACCCCACCTTTAAAAGGAAAAATACATGGATAAAAGTTACAGTGCAGTTTAAGATATGAATAGTTCAATTAAAAGCAGCGACAAAAAGAAAAGTGTTCAGCCTGGATTTAAAAGTAGTCAGAGTTGCAGTGGACCTGCAGGTTTCTGGGAGTTTGTTCCAGATATTTGGAGCATAATAACTGAACGCTGCTTTACCATGTTTAGTTCTGACTCTGGGGACAGAAAGCTGACCAGTCCCTGAAGACCTGAGAGATCTGGATGGTTCATAATTTAGCAGGAGGTCAGTAATGTATTTTGGGCCTAAACCATTCAGTGCTTTATAAACCGTAGCTGTCAATCTGATCAAAATACGTGTTCAATGGCATTAAAACGAGAAAGAACGCGGCTGAATCGGTTAATCCATAGGTTTTTAACGTCTCTGTATAAAAAAATTATTTCATTTATAATCCATAATTCCATTTTTATGTAAAAATCGGAGAGCAAAAGTTAGCTGCTAATGGTAGCCACCAGAGTGGCTGCTGCTTCCGGTCTAGGCTATGCGGCAGTCTAACACACACACATTACCAAATAAGGACAATGTGGGAGTTCCCCTCGATTCCATTGGATCTGACGGTCAGAAAGAGATGTCACATGTCAAAATCCAGCAAGGGGGGCCAGAGATATGTAAAATCCACCCAAATGGCCCCAGAAGAGTTTTTTTGTTGCTAAATCTGTCTAAAAAGGTCAAATATCACTTGTTTTGCATCAATCTTGATACAGGGTACTTATTATATGTTGTACTTTGGATTCCTAAAGCTTTTAGTCTACTAACCCATCATCCAAGGTTAGTTTTCACATATAAGTACAACATATTTTTTGGACAGACACTATAATTTACAGTTTTTTACCATGTTCAATCTGAATTTTCTTTAAAATAAAAAACATCTATATTGAATCTGACTTTTCCACATCCAACTCACAGGTTTATCATTACTTTGAGAAAAAAGATTATTAATTTAACCCTTTTAGAAGGGAAGATATGGTCATTTGTTCTGGGAATGTCATTTTCGAGCCTGAAACCTGAAAAACAGGCTCGGGGTTTAACAGGTTCCTTTCCTTAGAATATTTTATGAATTGTAAGGTGTTGTTTTGTTTTAATTGAGATCGATCATGATTCATATGTGTGGCTTTGTCGCAGTCTTGTGACAATCGAATATCTAAATAAATGTCCAATAAAAGATTAAAAGTTTATATTATATTGTGATTTGTAGTTCATCCAATTTGCACTGGGCAGCACCAGCTGAGCCTGGGACTTGAAGGTCCCCTATTATACTGTTTTCTGTTTTTCATCAATATAATACAGGTCTCAGATATATCCAGAACCTGTCCCGGTTGAGTTTATTTTATTGAAAATTAGTTTGTAGTTGGTTGCTTACCTAACCACGTTTGTCAGGCCTGCAGTACAGTATACACATGTACACGCCCATGCTGCTTCTTATCTATTTCCTACAGCTGGATGTATTCTTAAAGGGGAGGACGTCCTATCACAGAGCCTCTTTTTGGCCCACAGGGGGATATTTGTGCAACGTATAACTCAAAAACCTGCCAGGATCTCACTGATTTGCTACACAAAGCTCAGAAATGTGGGCCTAGGAGTTTATTTTGAGAACACCGAGTTCTCCTTGAACGAGTCCAGACCTGACCTTTAATTCAGCCAGCTCCTCCGCCATGTATCCAGTGTCGGCGCAACACAACAGCGGCAGCCTCAGCTTCCACATCCTCGGTGCCCTTCTCTGTCCGCTGCGCCTCTCGCGAGTTTATGTCCCCTGCCATGCCCCGGGCCACCTCACTGCTGCCCGCCCTGCTGTGCGTTCTCCTGCCTGGCCCGAGCCGGGAGTATTTCCCCGAGGAGCGCTGGAGCCCCGAGTCTCCGCTCCTCGCCCCCCGGGTCGTCGTCGCACTGGTCTGCCGCAACTCGGCGCACTCACTGCCACTGTTCCTCGGAGCTCTGGAGCGCCTCAACTACCCGAAGGATCGCATTGCGCTGTGGTGAGTGTTATCGCTGTAAACACTGACAAATAAGTCTCATTGACACAATATGAGACTATATTATGGAAAACGTATATAAAGTATTTGAAAAAGTGTCAATAAAGTGTGTTTCAACACAGTGTTGTCTCATTGACGGAGCATCAGATACACGTCAAGCCAAAGAAGGAGACTATAGATAGAAGGAAACTTTTGACCAGGTGGGGACGCTGTGTTATTACAATAAGTGAGGAAAAGCAAAAGCGCTTTAGCTCCACACTACAGTATAATACACAATTAATTGGCGGTGAAATTAGTGAAAGTGCAGCATGAATACTGGCTGGCAGGACTGGACTGGCCATCTGGCATACCGGGTAGATTGGCCCTCTGTTTAAATGTTTTTAGTAACTGACACTTAAGCCCTATTAGTGCTCGGTCACTGTTCGCTTTGTGAGAGGGTTTGAAGGTCTAATTTCTAATGATTGATAGTTACACATGTATGTATTAGTTTTGTTTGCCCCTGGTACGTAAAAAGGATAATAATAGCGTGTTTTTTTTTAAATTATGCTGAATTATTCTTCTTGTCAGGAACCGCTACTATTCGTTTGTTTTATGGATTTGGGCCGGTGTGGGTCTAAATGCTAGGGCCGATTTGCTGTCCCAGTCCAGCCCGTGTATTGTAATGACTTGACCAGGTAGAGGCTCTCGGAGGGCTTGTTCTGCCAGCAGACTCGCCTGTAAAAAGTTCCATTCAGTCACAGACCGTCTCTCTCGTTGCCCCTCCGTTTCCCCCCTCCACCCCACCCTCGCATTTTCCTTCCACTCCCTCTTCTTCTTCCACACCTGCTTTTTACAGACTCGACACAGCAATCTGTGAATCTGCCTATTAAAAAGCCTCAGCAAATGTTACCTTCCTCATTCTCTTTCTGTCCCCCAGCCCCCATCCTAGATTATTCCTGGCTCGACTGCTCACTTCCTCTTGTCATTTTGATCTTGTGCCAGTAGATCAGTTCTTAAAGATTAACATAATCTTTTCATCAGCATTAGGTCCTGACCGGTTAGATAATATTTATTTGGCCTCAAGGTAAACACGGGCAATGGCCTCAAGCAGAGTTGTGTTTAATGTGACTATGGATTAAAATGAAATACAATCCCATGAATTGAATGTTTGATCCAACAGAGTCTCTCCTCTGAGATTGAATGCTGAAATGAACTTTTCAGCGGGAGCTAGAATGCGGGATCAAGTGTCTGTTTAAACAAAACTGGATGTTGAGCGCTTTCCTTTGTATCACAGCCAGAAAATTCAGCCTGTGTGCCTGAGTCTAGCTCTGCCCATGTGGCAACTGGAGCCCAGTTTTCTGCATGGTTGCTTTAATCTACATAATATCTCTTCCCTCAGTGGAAGAACAGAGAAGCATCTAAAATGCAGCATGAAAGACATAAACTGTGCTGCGAGCCAGCCACCTGTCGATACCTGCAGTTATCAGCCTGACAGGTGAAGATGGAGTGCTTGGCAAGAGGCCAAAGAGAGACACACACGTGCAGGCAGAGTGTGTGTTCTGCAGGAAGATGCATGATGGATATTCTCTATGAATCTGCCATTTTCCATCCTTCTGCCTCTTTCTCTGCTATCGGTTTATGGCAGGCATGCAACCACATATATCCTCTCCATAAACCTTTTCCTCTGCTCATTCAAAACTTCACAGCAGTCTGAGATGGAAAGGTAGCGAGAGAGGAGGAAGAGAAAGATGGATTGTGGATTGTTGAGTTGGTCACATGTAGGTTCTGGACTCCACAGACAGATGGGAAACTAACAGTCGCAGCACGCCCAATGTCACTCAGTACATGACAGGACTGGGAGTAAATCAATTTCTCTCATATGTACACATTCTTTCCCCCATTCCTGCTTTCTCTGTGCCTCGGCCCCTTGCTGACACAAACTTTGATTTGTTATGATAACAGAGACAGCCGACGAATGGCGCTGTACCGCTCCACAGCCCCTATTGTCTGTTTGCGATCTCCTTTGTCCCGCTTGACGTTGGTGATGTGCATCTCTGCTGTAATGATGGCTAGACAAAAGATGGATAGTAAATCAATATTTTATCATTGTAATATCTTCCAGAATTTAGAGATATATCTTAAATGTACTTTTTCCATATTGCTTTAAGGTGCATTCATTTGTATTCTTATGTGAATGGTTTTATATAAGGGGCGACTTTGGCTTTGGGGTTAATGGTTTTCTACCAATCAGAAGGTCAGTGATTTGATCCCCAGAACCTGCAGTCAAGTGTCCTGGAGAAACTTAAAGGGGCCATATTATGCTTTTTTTAGGTCTTCCTTTTCCTGTAATCTGTTATAGGTTTTTGTGCATGTAAATGGTCTGCAAAGGCTGAAATCCCAAAGTTGATCTCCCACCGCCCCCAACAGTGCCGGCCAGCTAACCAATTAGAGCAGACTGGGCTCTGGTTTCAGACAGAGGGTGCAAATAGGTGCTGCAGCACAGGCAAAAACACTTTTTGAACATTAAATAATATAAACATGTCACATTAGAGGCACACCACACATTACAATTATGAGACCTGAAAAGGACCATAAATGGGACCGTTTAACCCCAAATTGCATCCGTAGGCATGTGGTTTAGAAGTGTACGTTGGTGGCTTTGAATTAGAATCGTAATTACATTACGGCTGAATGTTCTTTTTATCTTCTTTAGCTGTGTTTATGTATGCACCATGACCATGTACACCAAGGAAAATTACGCCTATGTGTTAACCTACAGTACTTGGCAATAAACCTGTTTCTGATTCTGATTCTGATAAATGGTTAGACTGATTTCCATTTCACGTGCTGCCCCCAAATAGCCCAAAACATGATTTCCTTGCAGCTTTATTGTCTACAGAGTTCATACACATCACTAGAATGATATCCTTTATTATGATACATATCCTTGGACCAGAATTGCTTTACTAGCAATCTAAGTGGAACAGCACTCCAGAGAAACGATTGGTCAGTACCAATCTTATACCAGTGTTCAAGCCACCCTAATTTAAATCTGCATACCTTAACGCAGGGGTGCCCAATACGTCGATCGCAAAGGTAGTGTGGGTAGATCGCATGGCATTTTTTTTAAGTTAGCCTATCACCCCCCCCCCCCCCCCCCCCCCCCCCCCCCCCCCCCCCGGCTTGCGACAGAGATTGGGCAGCGGCGGCCCTGTAGGTAGATCATTTGGACTTGGTCATTTTAAAAGTAGCTCCCAAGCTGAAAAAGTGTGGGCACCCCTGCCTTAGTGCATGCAAATGATTGTGATCTTTTGTCTATATGTAAGGTAACATTAGCATATAACGGCACATCACTTCATGCTGTTAGAAAAAGCATTATTTATGTGGAGGCGTTAGCTGACTGCAAGAAATGTAAGAAGCAAACAAGAAAAACAAAGGACCTCCTGCTCTGCAAATGCTACAGACAGAATAATAACTGCTGGCAAATATTTATGAACAAGCCATTATTGTGCACAGGGATGGCTGTGGTGCATTGCAACCGAATAAAGGTGGAATCACTGAATTAAAAAAAAGCAGTTTTCAGGAGCAGGCGTGGCGTAATATTGTCGGGACCAATTATGTTACAGTGATTCACATCTGTGCATCCCTAAAACCCCTGATATAAGCTCCTCGAGGGAGATTTGTGATATTGGACATGGTAAATAACATTTATTTGACTGTATTATTGTTGGAGTATAACATTCAACAGTCACTGAATAATTTATCCATAGATTTACCCCTTAGCTCAAGTAACACTAGATCAATTTAAAGAGTAACCTATGGGGTGGTACAGGTACTGCAAGGTACTCTCACATTTAAAGGACTTCTTATAAGCATAGAAAAAAAGTTTACATCACAAAACCCCCAGAAAATGTAGGTTCATTAAGCAAAGATATAATAGAATACAGAAATGTGTGGACAGATCTGTGCAACAGTATAACATTGTTAAAAAATATAAACTAAAAGAGGGACGTTTGGCTTAGAATACAGAGGAAAACATGCGATTTTGCTCTTTCTTTAATAAATGTATTAAAAAATGTTCCCTTCTTTCCCTCTCGCTCTCTCTTCCCACTCACCCCCCACTCCACACACACGGCAGGGTGGCGACTGATCACAACACAGATAACACCACAGCCATCCTCAGAGACTGGCTTGTGAAGGTGCAGAATGACTATCACTATGTGGAGTGGAGACCTGATGATGAAACCAGGTAGTGTGTGTGTGTGTGTGTGTGTGTGTGTGTGTGTGTGTGTGTGTGTGTGTGTGTGTGTGTGTGTGTGTGTGTGTGTGTGTGTGTGTGTGTGTGTGTGTGTGTGTGTGTGTGTGTGTGTGTGTGTGCGTGCGCGTGCGTGTGCGTGTGTGTGTCGTGCTTTACTAAATGGGTGTGTCTGTGCATGTCTCTCAGTGCCTTTGAAGACGAGGTGGGGCCTAAGCACTGGAATAATTTGCGTTACGAACACGTAATGAAGCTCCGTCAGGCCGCGCTGGAGACCGCCCGTGAGATCTGGGCCGACTACCTGCTGGTATGTTATCATCCACGCAGCAGCTTCAAAAGCCTCCTCTTATTATGCAGCTACTGTCGGGGATGTCTCTGATTGGTGGTAAATTAAGCTGATTCGTGGGACTTAAATCCATTGTCGAGTACACCTGATTACAGCTGTTAAAAGGGTTTGAATTTGAAAATGAGCAACGCTTGATCTTCCTCATATTAGAAGAATGGGAACTGCATTAAACAGACAAAACTGTAGATGTATTTATTGTTGGATTTGAGTTAGTCTAAAAATCTTTTGACGATCTTTGTCACCATAAAGTGTTTCTTTGTGTTTTAAATTAGCCATTTTGTTACATCAGATTTCATTACTGATCTGGGTTGATGTAGCAAAGTAATTGAGAAGATGTAATGATGCTAGAGTTTAAATATTTGTTTGTCGTCAGTTTTATATATGAGAGTTAACTGTAAATATAGGAAGAAGCCTTAGCAATGTTGCTATGCATTTTTCTATGTGGGTTGATCTAGAGATTTGTCTTGTTTTTCCCTCCAGCTTTAATATTTCTCAAAAAGATCTTAATACCATCTCTATGTGAACTATGGAAACATTACGTGAAAAGATAACAAGTACATTTTCCAATATCAGTTTAAGAGTGATCTCAGTTATAATTGGCTTTATTTAAACATATCATGGCTGAAGAAAACACAAAGGTTAAATTATGGGTTTTGGCATTTTGAAATTACATTTTTCTCAAGACATGGTAAAACAAGTGCAGTCTGTCGGTTAGCATTGTTTAAGGTTCAGGGCTGTGAGTTATAATGAGTTGTTAGGAGGGATGCTGAGGCTCAATCAATCTTTTAGTGACAGCAGGCGACACTTTGTCTGTGCTCGCATGATTATGTTTGTGTGGGATTCTCATCAATACCGTGCCCTTCTCTCTTGTCTGCAGGCGGCTGACTGTGACAACCTGCTCACCAACACGGACATGTTATGGAAGCTGATGAGTGAGAACAAGACCATTGTAGCGCCCATGCTGGAGTCCAGAGCCGCGTACTCCAACTTCTGGTGCGGCATGACTTCACAGGTACTGCAGATGAGTAGTTGTTATGCTGTTTAACCACCTATAGCTGCTGGTATAGCTATTCCTCACAGTTCCTTCACATCAACTTCCTGTTTTTTGCAATACCACCTCCATGTGCAATTTACACTTTTGTACTGATAGGATTGCTATTATTGGATGCACAGTAACGTTGTATGTTCATGTACATCATAATGTTACTTCTTATTTCCATTTTTCTTTACCATGTATGTGAACTTATTTCACTTTAATGTTCACATTTGTATTTTGTGCCTCTACTGTGACATGTTTACACGCTTTAATGTTCAATAAGCTCTTTATTTTTCTCATACTGCCTGTGCTGCAGCACCTCTTTTCACCCTCTGTCTGAAACCAGAGCCCAGTCTGCTCTGATTGGTTGGTTGGCCGGTTCTGTTGTGATTGGTCAACTGCTGAGAGATGTCCCGTCCCTAAGCCTATCAAGTACAACGGGTTTGATCGCTAGCCCGTAGAAGCGCATGTGTTACGTTGTGATGTCACTATGTATCCGAAATAAACAAAGGACAACAAAGGAGGCATTTCAGGCAGGGGGGGTGGGGGACTGTGTCTGAGAGAAACTCCCTGTATAGGGAACTTTGGGATTTGAGACTTTGCAGACCACAAAAACCTATATCACACACTACAGGAAAGGGAAAACCCCAAAAAGCATAATCAATGTGTGATTGCCTTATATTTTGTGAGCCTATTCATTGTATTTGCCTTTTTTATCTGCACTCCCCCCTTTGCTGTAACATTCCCTGCTGTTGGACGAATAAAGGATTTCTGATTCTTACTAATTGTGTATCTGATCTGGGTGTGGTATTAACACTTAACTATAATAAGAATATTTAAAATGGCAACAATAGAAATCAGAGAAAACCTTTAAATTGTTTAAGTAACCACACCCAACCAGATTCTTTCTAAGTCCTTGTATACAGATATACAAATATGCATGTCCTTAGACTAATGTTCTGCATGTTACTGTAGTATGGCCTCTTAACTCCAACACACACAAACCAAACCAACAGATTGTAGAGATTATACATAGAGTATAGCCTCTTCGAAACGTCTCCATAAAAACCTCTTATTTCTGCATCCCAGGTGAATGATGTACTCCCAAGTCTGCTATTAACTCTCTGATTGTGACTACAATTCCTTTTCATGCAATCGTGCCGAATAATAAAGCGCATCTCCTTCCACCTTCATAAAACATAAATATAATCTAGAGAGAATTTACAATTTATTTGCTTTTTATATGCATGAGGAAATCAAATTTGTGCAAACAAGTCACTTTAAAAACACTCTACATTAGTCAATTTAAAGGCTGAGTAGAGATGTTTCTGTTATTAAGTATTTCCCCTCAGATTTCCGAGCAGGAGTTGAATGCTCTGTAAATATATTTTGTAAATTAAAGTAAATAATTTGTCTCACAGGTGAAATTAAACTTTATTGTCCTGAAATAACATCATATTTAGCTAAAGGTTTGTGATATCAGGAGATAATAGGTTTGCTTCGCAGACAACCCACACGGCTCATTATGTTTAATTTGTTCCTACATCTCAGTCTCTTACTGCGGGCTCCACTCAGATATTGCTGTCTGTGCTGTTTTATAAGATTACTCAGAACTAAAGTCCATTGTGTCTTTTAATTCATGCATGCCTTAAATAAAAGTTACTTTAATAAAAAACATTGTCATATATTTTTTTAACATATTACAATTATGCGAACATGATTTTTTGACCCATCAAAGGTGCACATCTGATCTATCAGGCATTACACACTGTACAGTATGTGCATGTCTTAAATACAGTTGTGTCTGTGATCTGTTGAGACAGGATGCCTTTAAGTACTCATCTTTGCTTCTTGTCAAATCAGAGCTGACACACAGACGTTTTCTTTCCTCCAGCAAAAACATTAACCGACTCTCTGATTCCTGCAGGGGACTTTTTTCAAAAACACTTAATTGGCCGGTATCCTAAAGGCAATACGCATCAGTCTGTCAGAGACTCTTCCTATAAGTCAGTATTACTCATTCTCTGTCACTTATTATTACATATTTTTGTAATTTAGTAGTAAAGAATTGAGTTTCAGATATGTCTTAATCCTTTAAAGTGTCTTCTTTGTAGACTTTGGACAGCCAATTATCAGATCTCAGTGAAATATAAGTTCCTCATTATTCCACCGCTTTTTATTTCTTTAGGAAACAAATCAGAGCAAGGAAAGTAGTGTTTAACCGTACAGTGTTTGTGTGCACTCTGCAGGGCTACTACAAGCGTACTCCAGCCTACATACCTATCCGTAAGCAGGAGCGTCGTGGCTGTTTCGCCGTGCCGATGGTTCACTCCACCTACCTGCTGGACCTGCAGAAAGAGGCCTCCCGGCAGCTGGCCTTTTATCCCCCACACCCCGAGTACAACTGGGCCCTGGATGATGTCATCGTCTTGGCCTACTCTGCTCGCATGGCAGGTGAGACAAACAGATGTCGATTTTCTTTATCTGCAGGGCTGATGAAAGTGTTTCTAGGCATATTTTGTTGCGTATTGGATTAGGATAGTATTACAATATTTGTTAAATGCAGCATATGTGACCAAAAAAGTAAAAATCTGATGTAATTATTGTCGTGCTACTGGCTGAGAGGTGCAATCGACAATTACAAAGTGTGAAACACTTTAACAAAGCTTGAGACAAATTTACATTTTATAAAACAAATTTACATTAGCAAAACCCTTTTACCAAAGAAAAAACTATTTAACATTAACAAAAACAAATTAACAAGATGCGAAACACTTTAACATTTGCCGAAACACTTTAACAAACTAGAGAATCAAACCGGAAAGGGAATGCCCATCATACCAGAAGTGACGTGCAAGTGATTGACACAAACTTAAGTTTGTTTTGGTGGATAGACCGCCGGTACCTATGGACCTTTATGGTCGTTAAACAGGTTTTGTCCGTTCTGTGGAAACCACTTGGGCCAAGTGACATGGTTTTGCTCATCACGATATACTTTCTCTTGCGCAAGAGATAGTTCTCCTGCACACCAGAAAGTTACAGGTTTGCCAAGTAGGAAGTGGAGCTGTGCCTTTTACACACAGCCTATGCTGTGTTTACCTTCATTATACAGCTAAAGAGCGACTGCAGGCTGCTTCGTTATAGCCACACACATCTCTACACACACACACACACACACACACACACACACACACACACACACACACACACACACACACACACACACACACACACACACACACACACACACACACACACCACACACACACACACACACACACACACATCGAACTGCCCGATTATTACGCCTTATTATTCTATTTATGAAGGAGATGTCCTGTATTGTATATGAACTATGAATTATTGTACTCAGGACAGGAGTTTTACCAAGTATTACTCAAAAAGTACAGAGTAAAAATACTTGAATGTACTTGTGGTTGTAGTCTGAGTCCAACAGTACTAATTTTATTAAGAATTTATGGCTAAAAATCATTTTATCCCTCGTAAAATATAGCATCAAACATGCATTATTTTACTCTTGTACTACAGTGCCGCTTCTCGGTCGATTACCGTAAAGGCGCGATTAATCGCGCACTCACAAATGAAGAGCTACTGATTTGACCAAGCAAACGCGAGAGACGGCTGAGTTGACCGCAGTGTTCCACTGCACTCTGACTGCACTGAGCACTACATCGAGATTAAGATTAAACAAATGTATTTCATTTAGGAACACACACATTATACCTATGGAGTTGGCCAGATGTGTGTAAATGACTGGTAATGGTAATTTGAAAACAAATGCCGGTGTCGGACATACACAAACACACCGAACACACACACAGAGCGGAACTGAGCACAGCACAAACACACACGTCATGCGCCTTGTGGACCGGACATCTCCTTCATAAAACGAGTAATAAGGGGAATACTCGGGCAGTTCGATGTGCGTGTGTGTGTGTGTGTGTGTGTGTGTGTGTGTGTGTGTGTGTGTGTGTGTGTGTGTGTGTGTGTGTGTGTGTGTGTGTGTGTGTGTGTGTGTGTGTGGCTATAACGAAGCAGCCTGCAGTCGCTCTTTAGCTGTATAATGAAGGTAAACACAGCATAGGCTGTGTGTAAAAGGCACAGCTCCACTTCCTACTTGGCAAACCTGTAACTTTCTGGTGTGCAGGAGAACTATCTCTTGCGCAAGAGAAAGTATATCGTGTTGAGCAAAACCATGTCACTTGGCCCAAGTGGTTTCCACAGAACGGACAAAACCTGTTTAACGACCATAAAGGTCCATAGGTACCGGCGGTCTATCCGCCAAAACAAACTTAAGTTTGTGTCAATCACTTGCACGTCACTTCTGGTATGATGGGCATTCCCTTTCCGGTTTGATTCTCTAGTTTGTTAAAGTGTTTCGACACTTGTACATTTGTCTATCTTTGTAAAAGTGTTTCGCATCTTGTTAATTTATTTTTGTTAATGTTAAATAGTTTTTTCTTTGGTCAAATTGTTTTTCTAATGTAATTTTGTTTTATAAAATGTAAATTTGTTTTATAAAATGTAAATTTGTCTCAAGCTTTGTTAAAGTGTTTCACACTGTGTAATTGTCGATTGCACTTCTCAGCCACCGTACTACAGGGATGTTCTGACCTTCAATACTCTTCAATACTTCTTCTGTACAGATCTTAACATATAAACACACCATGATCATTCAAAAAGATTTTTCAATGATTCAATGATGCAAAAATCCTCCTTCCCTTTAATATTGTGACTGATATCTTAATTGCAGTATCAGTAAAAACCTTTCCAAATTATTTGTTTCCAAATCGGTCGGTAAGCATGATTTTCTTTTTTCCCTTCTCAGATGTGCAGATGTATGTCTGCAACAAAGAGGCTTATGGCTATTTCCCAGTGCCGATGCATTCCCATGGCACCCTGCAGGATGAGGAGGAGAGCTTCTTGCATACTCAGCTGGAGGTCATGGGTGAGTCGACCATGTTAAGGAGCCTTTAAAAAGACCAGACAGATTTATTTGTGTTGTACAGTTTCAGCAGAAGAAAGCCAGTCTGCTTGTCTCAGACTCTAGGCTGTTGTTGTGCTGCTTGCAGGTTTTGCATTTATTTAATTTCCCCCAATTATTCTTTAGCTGAACTGAATCCCTTTTTTGCTGTAGTCATTATGTAAAAGAAAACCGGTTTTCTTTATATTGGGTTATAGAGTTACACACTTCAACCATAGTAGTGCAATGATGTATGCCTCTGCCAGTGGCGTAACAAGGTTGTGATTGGCCCCGGTGCAAAGATTTTTTTTGGGCCCCCCTCCAACTCAGCGCTGCTTGCTTCTTTTTTTTTTTCTCTCTGTCTCTCTCTCTCTCTCTCTCTCTCTCTCTCTCTCTCTCTCCACTTTCAAAATCTATTTAAAACTCATAACAAACAAACACAATTCCCAAAGTTGTCTTGAAATTAACTTAATAAATAAATGAAACGAAAAATATAGCCTACTTATGCAAACAACATTGAATCTGGACTTGAAATGATTCTGATTAGGCCTATTAGGCCTTATTCCTGGAGCACGCGCTCTATCTCTCTATCTCCCTTTCTCTCACTCTCACTCACAAACACAGGCTTCAAATCAAGTCGTCATTATTACAACAAATACACACTTGCAACTGATAACACTGGCAATTATTTTATATTTATTAGACTATTCAAAAAAATCATGCTTCAAAAAATAACGGCACAGCAAACTAATCACACAATCACAGAATGAATCATTCTTCATCATGGCACAGCGGCCAAACGTTATCACAGACACAGGTTAGGTGCGCACCATGCGCATTTTCCAACATAAGAGAGGTCACAATTACATTGCTACAGATTTAAATCTCCGATCCCTCTCCATAACAAGAGAAAAGCTACTCAGCAAAGTCGTCAACAACGCTGCTCAGGTCTAACTTCCGGGCCCTGCTGTTCTCTATTGAGAGTGTTGCCAATCCACTGAGTCGTTCTTGTCCCATGCTGCTTCTTAAATACGTCTTAATCAATTTGAGCTTTGAGAATGAGCGTTCTGCGGTCGCAACAGTGACAGGTATGGTGAGATATAACAGCAATGCTGTGCACACTTCGCTGTGGTCCACAATAAGCATCTTGGTCATATCCTTCACAGATGGTTCTTTAGATATTTCAGTCTTAAAGCAGGCTCTGAATGCAAGGAGTTGGACGGGGAAACTCTGGGATAAATCCCTGCTGTAGTGGTCCGCGAGGCGCTGCGCGTGCTGGTGAAGGGCATTATCCTGCGCACGGTTCAATGTCCCGGGGTGGATAGCCTGGAACAGTTTGTCCGTTTCACGCATAGAAGTGAACCTCTGTGACAGCTGGCTGTTAATGATGTCCAGGCTGGCGTTGAACACATTAATTCTGAAACGGCTCTCGCCATCACTAAGCCTCTCGTCTTGACTGAGTTCATCGAAGTGGCGTTTCATCCTTCTTTTGCAAATTTCCGTGAACTCGCTCTGCGCTCCCCATCTCTCAGCAAGATTTTGAGCGGTGCGTTTGACCTGGTCAAAGTCATCTCGGTATGCAGATAGGGCCTGTATTGTGTTTTGGAGGACACCAACAGCTTTGTGGATGTCTACATCCTTTGCCTGCAACATCTTTGACACTGCATTCATGTTTTCCAGTATTTTTGTCTGTTGTACGACAAGAAAAATAAAGCTGAATTTTTCCATATGGTTTTTTAGGGCTGTAGCCTCGTCCCGTTCCTCCCTCTTTTCGCTGACCAGTGCGATTTTAGTTAGAGCTTTCATGATATCTACATACCGGTATCTAAGGGCAGCAATTGCATCATGTCATGAGCACCACCTGGTTGGGCAGAGGCGCTTCATGGTAACTTTACCATGCTCTGAGAGTTCTGATGACATGATACCGGAAAGGAGTGACCATCTCTTAATACTTTGGCTGAAAAAAGTATAAAGAGTCTCAACAATATCATAAAAATTACGCAGCTCCGCTATATTCTTTACGGAGTCATTCAGTGTCAGATTTAAATTGTGTGCAGCACAGTGTACATATTTAGCAAGTGGTTCCATCTCCATGATCCTGGCCTGCACACCTGAATAGACACCACTCATGTTCGCCGCGCCATCGTATCCCTGGCCCCGACACTTGCTCAGGTGAAATCCGTTACTCTCTATGCTGTCCAGGATTTTCTTTTGGAGTTCACGAGGTGACGTGTCCACTGTTTCCACGAACCCCAAGAAAGCCTCGTTTATCAGGATATCTTTTGCGTTGTCGTTTTCATCCCTCTGGATTGTCACATATCTATACACTTGGCTAATTTGGTCTCTTTTGGAAATATCTTGGGTGGTGTCCATGATCACAGAAAAAAACGGAGCATTATTTATTTCTACTTGAATGTCGCACTGCACCTGCTTTGCGATTATGTAGATTATCTCATTTTGAACAGCTGGACTCAAGTATTTCACAGAACCTTGTGGTCGCTCAACAAGTTCTTTCAGAACCGGATCGTAACATGCTAAAAGTTCTATCATACTGAGAAAGTTTCCACTGTTGGGCTGTCCAAGAATCTCCCTATGTCCTCTAAAAGCCAAGTTACAAGTGGCCAGAGTGATTGTAACGTTGACAATACGCTCAAGTACCTGTCTCCAGTAATTAGCAGCATTCCTTGCATTCCTCTCCATGTTTGCATCGATTCTCCCGTTTTTCTTCCACTGTTCATATATGACACACGCTCCGACATGGACCTGAGATTGTGCATGTGAGTCAATTCTCGCAGACAAATGTTGCCAGTCACGAACTCCTTTGACCCACGCATCACTGTAGAACGGTGCACCTCGGTCTGCGAACAGCCAGCACGGCTCACAATAGGCACAGTCCAGGGTGGGGGAGTAACACAGCCATGTCCGTGGCAGTTTGATACCTGCTCTGGTAGTGGTGGTGTAATAGATCTCGGAGAAACACCTGTTTCCTTGATGTGTGTCTCTGGGGAATGGGTCGGTAGGCCTACATGGGCCAGTTGCTATAATATAGCCTTTGATCTTGGCGTCGGGGGTCTCAATAGCGCCATAGAGTCCCCTATCGGTTGGGGAAGGGGCCCTTGCGGGAACTGTAGGACCACCGCCGGGCACAGCCAAATCCATCCTCTCCTCCTGGCTCATGGCTGGAGAAGAAGGTCGCACAGCCACGGATACAGCTTCCCTTGTGGAGCTAGACGATGGTGAGGCAGGTGAGCTATCGTTAGCCTCCGGCTCCGGCTGCCGCTGCACGTCAACATTACCAACGTTAGCGTTCGATTTCGAGGACGATGTATGACAAAAAAAAACGGTCTAATTTTGTCAGTTTAGCCTTTATATCTCCTTGTTCTCTCTCGTCCTTTCTCTTTTGAGCGCCGCTCTTGTGTTTTGGTTTGCTGTACATTATAAATGCTAGCTATTCAATTTGTTATAATTCTGCCGATCTTGCTGCTGCTATAGCTATGTAGTACATATAACATTTGATGCTGATTTAACGGTTCGCTCGTCACGCAAGGTATCACATGACATGAAAGGGAGCAAGGTCATTGGACAGACAAATTACAAATTAATTTAGGTTGCTAGGTTACTTTGAAGACTGCGTGAACCAGTCAATGCCATTGGGGCCCAAACAAATATCACTGGGGCCCCAAAAAAATATATATATTAAAAAAAAAGAAAAAAAAAATGTTTTATATAATTTTTATTTTTTTTGCATGGGCCCCTGGAAGGCTGTGGGCCCCGGTGCAATGCATCGGCTGCACCGTCGATAGTTACGCCACTGGCCTCTGCGTACAAACTACAAACTTAATTAGACAGTGTTTACTTTTGCTACATGACAAAATTGCTACTGCTACAATCTGTTTAAGACATTGGCAGTTAGCATAGAAAAAACAAGTCAAAAACAGAGGGCCCGAAATAGTGCCATTAAAGATGCATAGATAGAGTATCTGTGGAAATTGTCATACCAGTGTCTCTAAGAATAAATTCCATGTTACCAGAGTAAAGTACTACTGTAATTAAATATCATTTCTTGGTGCAGCGTCTCTCATTGTAGGAAACAATATGACAGTCTTTGAAACAAATGAATACCAATAACGATAAAAATAGTCCTCTTTATACACACACTCATCTATCCTGTTAAATCAATGGTTCACTTGGGAAATCTCCTGGGGTTCCCTGAGCATCCCTGAACCAGATTTCAAAAAGCCCTGTTTCACCACATTTCTCATTCTCTTTGTAACCTTCTCCCCTTTTCTTCCTTTGAAAGTAAAAAACCCTCCCTTGGAGCCCTCCAGCTTCCTGTCTCTTCCTCCCAAGCAGCCTAACAAGATGGGCTTTGATGAGGTACACACACTCAATCTCACCAACACGTAGAAACACACAAATAACCCTAATCATGTGTGTGAGGCTTCTCCCTTTGTGTGCACCCAGGTGTTCATGATCAATCTGGTGAGGAGATCTGACCGTCGCGAGCGAATGCTAAGAACTCTGCACGAGCAGGAGATCAGCTGTAAGGTTGTTGCCGCTGTGGACGGCAAGTACGTTTCTCATATCCTTCCTCCCCCACTGCCTGTGTCTTCTTGATTTGTGCCTCTGCAGCATGCAGTGTTGATTGATGTAAGAAAGCTGAGCTGAGACAAACAACCACGTAAAAAGTAGCGGATGTATGCTGCCAATTATATATCAACTCAACGACATCGTTTCAGCTCATCTGAGTAAAATATAACTAATATGTGTGAAGGCTATCCAGTCACGGAGGTAGTGTCATATTTTCCATATTTTATTGTGTTTGCCATCATCTTGATTTAAAATGATTAGAATGAATATAAAGCAGCACATGCCTTGTGTTATATTATTGTATTGGCTATTCAAGTCTCTGCTTCCCATTCCAAACACACATCACACCCCTATAATTTATTGTTTATCTCTAATCTCTTTGTTTATTCCTTCTCTTTCCCTTAGAGTGCTGAACAAGACTGATATAGAGTCCATGAAGATTAAGATGCTGCCGGGTTACAAAGACCCTTATAATAGTCGGCCCCTCACCAAGGGGGAACTCGGTTGTTTTCTCTCTCATTACAACATCTGGAAGGAGGTGAGACAGGCCTCTGGGTCGACCTGTGCTTGGCAGATAATGTTTACTGCTGAAAAACACAGTAACTCAGTTTGTGTGAAGACGAGGCAGCGCAGTGAGAGTGGTTTTATTTAGGTTTCAATCATAGACTGTATATATAAATGGACGTAGTGTCCGTGACGTCACCCATAGGATTCTGCAGAGTTGCCGAGAAGCCCTTAGTAGGCGGAGTCGGCCACTAACGTCTCGAAAGTGACGTCAGAGTCTAACTCCCGCCTGCTCCAAATAAGGGCAAAGAAGCGGGACCTCCTGCCACCGAGCTGGAAGTTCCGAGCTAGCTGAGGCTAAGCTAACATGCTCAGCAGTGCTGTTCTGTGATGCTAGCCGGCTAATTACCTACATCTGTTGCTCCCGGTCTGCACATTTTACGTTGCTTAAGGTAAGTGAACATGAAACTATTCAGCAAAACTTTCAATAATAATCTAAGATATTGAGGTTTGGGATATTACTTGCATACAAATCTTAAAATGCCTTCAGGTTTCTAAAATATATATTTTGTGTTAAATTCAACAGCAAAGATTCAAATATTTGCATGATTTTAGCCATTGATGTTTTGCTGTTACTTAATTATACTTTTAATAAATTCAAGTCAAGATTAGTTACATGTGATGGTAGCTAGTGAGTGCTCTTACATGTGTGCCTCCTCCACAACCAGACTGTATTACAATTCTTAAAGGTGGGGTATGTAATTTTGGAGAAACCAGCTCGAGTACGCTAGAATTTGAAAATACACAACCGGAAAATATCTGCCACTTCTTTACAGAGCCCCTCCTCCAACACACACGAGCGCGCACATGACCAATGAGGGCACGAGATAAGTTTGTGCACAGATGGAAGGCTGACAGGCAGGTAGGCCATCCAGTTATTTTAGCCGGGCCGGCTCAGATGATTGGTCGTGCTTTTTACAGCGCTACGGTTTCCACAGATGACATTTTTTTAAATGTATTTATTGTCAAAGCATTTAATATATTCATTGCTATCGGGATGTCAAGAGCATTCCATGGAATATAACAACAAGTGTTTCTGAAATAAATTACATACCCCACCTTTAAGTACCAGTTCTATCTACTTTACTTTAAACAATTAAAGGTGTGGTAGGTAAGTTTGAGAAACCGGCTCGAGATACACTTTTTGTTATATTCCATGGAATGCTCTTAACATCCCGATGTTGTCCTACATTGGGAAATGCATCGATGACGTGGTACCGAAGGTTTCTGTACGAACATTCCCTAATCAAAAGCCCTGGATAAACAGCGAGGTGCGTACCAAGCTGAAAGCGCGCACTATCGCGCACAGAGCTGGAGATTTGGAGGAGTTCAGGAATTCTAGGTATGAACTCCGGAGAGCTATCAGTCAATCAATCAATCAATGTTTATTTATATAGCCCAATATCACAAATGTTACATTTGTCTCAGTGGTCTTCACAGTGTGTACAGAATATCAGTATGACAATACGACACCCTCTGTCCTTAGACCCTCACATCGTACAAGGAAAAACTTCCAAAGAAAACCCAGTTTAAAGGGAAAAATGGGAGAAACCTCAGGGAGAGCAACAGAGGAGGGATCCCTCTCCCAGGACGGACAGACGTGCAATAGATGCCGTGTGTAAATTGAAAAGATAATACATTTGCAACATAGGTAGTCCAAATGTTTGGAAATGCATGTGTGTATAATAGGAAGATGAATCCACGAGGATATCCATCCAGGACCTATGATCCAGGACCACAGCCACGACTCAAGATCCAGCGCTCGCGATCCAGGACACAGGACCGCAGGATCATCCATGACTCCGGATCCCAGCGTATATAGACACCAAAAAGAAAGACATTTGGGGAAGCTGGGTTAATCGGAACATGAGTGTACACGGGTATAGACAGAGAGAAGGAAGAAGTAAGATGTCCCCCGACAAACTAAGCCTATATCAGCAAAACTAGGGGCTGAATCTAATCAGCCCTAACTATAAGCTTTATCAAAAAGGAAGGTCTTAAGCGCACTCTTAAAAACGGATAGGGTGTCTGCCGCCCGAACACAAACTGGAAGCTGATTCCACAAATGTGGAGCTTGATAAGAAAAGGCTCTGGCTCCCATTGTACTTTTAAAGATTCTAGGAACAACCAACAACCCTGCATTCTTGGAACGCAATGCCCTAGTAGGACAGTAGGGTATAATGAGTTCTTTAAGGTAAGATGGCGCCTGCCCATTAAGGGCTTTGTAGGCGAGAAGAAGAATTTTAAATTCTATCCTGTGTTCTATAGGGAGCCAGTGTAAGGCAGCCAGAACAGGAGTAATGTGGTCCCTTTTCCTAACTCTGGTTAGTACACGAGCCGCAGCATTTTGAATCAGCTGAAGCGACTTGATTGACTTCTTGGTACTCCCTGATAATAAAGAGTTACAATAATCCAGCCTAGAAGTAACAAATGCATGGACTAGTTTCTCTGCATCGTTTTGAGGCAAGATATGCCTGATTTTTGCAATGTTACGTAGATGGAAGTAGGCGGTCCTTGAAATTGATTTTATGTGGGCGTTAAAGGATAAATCCTGATCAAATATAACACCAAGATTCCTTACAGTCTCACTGGAGGCCAAATTAATGCCATCCATAGTTAGTATGTCTTTAGATAATTTGTTTCGTAGATTCTTCGGGCCAAGTACAATAACTTCAGTTTTGGTCGTGTTTAACATCAAAAAGTTTAAGGTCATCCACGTTTTTAAGTCCTTAAGGCAGTCTTGAATTTTATTTAGATGATTAATTTCATCAGGCTTGATTGATAAATATAGTTGAGTATCATCCGCATAACAATGAAAGTTTACAGAATGATTCCTTATAATATTGCCTAACGGAAGCATATATAATGTGAACAAAATAGGTCCGAGCACTGAGCCCTGTGGCACTCCATGGCTAACTTTGGTTTGCGTGGAAGATTCATCGTTAACACGTACAAACTGAGAGCGTTCAGATAGATAGGACCTAAACCAGCCTAAAGCAGTTCCCTGTATGCCAACTAAGTGCTCTAGTCTTTGCAATAGGATATCATGGTCGATAGTATCAAATGCAGCACTAAGATCGAGCAAAACAAGAATAGAGACAAGTCCCTTGTCTGAGGCTATTAGAATATCATTTGTGACTTTAACCAGAGCTGTCTCTGTGCTATGATGTGTTCTAAAGCCAGACTGAAAATCTTCAAATAAATCATTGTTTTTTAAGTAATCACACAACTGTTTTGCGACCGCTTTCTCAAGAATTTTTGAGAGGAACGGAAGATTAGAAATAGGTCTATAGTTGGCTAAAACCTCTGGATCGAGGTTGTGCTTTTTAAGAAGCGGTTTTATCACTGCTACTTTGAATGATTGTGGAACATAGCCTGATAATAAAGACATATTCATAATATTTAATAAAGAAGTGCTAATTAATGGAAAAACTTCCTTCAACAGCTTAGTTGGAATTGGGTCTAACATACACGTTGATGGTTTAGAAGAGAGAATCATTGAATGTAATTGTTCAAGGTTAATGGCTGAAAAGCATTCTAGTTTACTATCTAGTGTAATATTAGAACTTACGATTTCGGGAGCTGTTGATAACACTATACTGGTCGAAGGCAAGAGGTCATTAATTTTGTTTCTAAGAGTAACAATTTTATCGTTAAAAAAGCACATAAAATCATTACTACTGAGTGCTAAGGGAATAGAAGGCTCAATCGAGCTGTGGCTCTCTGTCAGCCTGGCTACAGTGCTGAAAAGAAATCTTGCATTATTCTTATTCTCATCTATTAATGAAGAGTAGTAGGCTGCTCTCGCTTTACGCAGTGCTTTCTTATATTCATTGAGAGTAATATGCCAAATTAAACGAGATTCTTCAAGTTTAGTGGAACGCCATATCCTTTCAAGTTGTCTAGACTTTTGCTTTATTTTGCGGGTTTCGGCATCAGCAGTGCAAAGAGACAGTACAAAGACAAAGTGGAATCTAACTTCAAAGGCTGTAACACCCGGAACATGTGGGCGGGACTAAGAACAATGACAGACTACAAAGGAGCGGCGGGGGGTGCTGCGGGAGTGTCTGCGTCTCTCCCAGATGAGCTGAACAGTTGTTTTGCTCTCTTCGAGAGCAGCCAGGCTGGGGGTGCAGAGAAGGATCAGGAGCCCTGCCCTTTTGTTTTAAACAGGGCAGATGTGTGTAAATCCTTTAAAAGGGTTAACCCACACAAGTCTCCTGGACCTGATGGCATCCCTGGCCGTGTTCTCAGGGTGTGTGCAGTTCAGCTGGCAGAGGTGTTCACACACATCTTTAACAGGTCCCTGCTGCAGTCTGTAGTCCCCACATGCTTCAAACACTGCACCATCGTTCCTGTCCCCAAAAAAACAAAAATCACCAGCCTCAATGACTACTGCCCAGTAGCACACACCTCCATCATAATGAAGTGCTTTGAGCGGTTAGTCAAATCATTCATCATCTCCTCCCTCCCTGACTCTCTGGACCCCCTGCAGTTTGCCTACAGAGCAGGTCCACAGACGACGCCATAGCCCTCACCATCCACACTGCCCTCTCACACCTGGATCAGAGGAACACATATGGGAGAATGCTGTTCATTGACTACAGTTCAGCCCTCAATACCATTGTGCCTTCCAAGCTGGTCATCAAGCTCAGAGACCTCGGGCTCAACAGCGCCCTTTGTGACTGGATCCTGAACTTTCTGACGGGCAGACCCCAGGCAGTGCATCCTCAACACCGGAGCCCCTCAAGGCTGCGTGCTCAGCCCTCTCCTCTACTCCCTGTTCACTCACGACTGCGTGGCCACACACAGCTCCAACACCATCGTGAAGTTTGCTGACGACACCACCGTCATCGGCAACATCACAGACGGCGACCAGACGGCGTACAGAGAGGAGGTCGAAAACCTGTCATCTTGGTGCCAGGATAACAACCTCCATCTCAACGTCAGCAAAACAAAGGAGCTGATTGTGGATTACAGGAAGCAGCAGAGAGAGTGACATGCCCCCATCGCCATCAATGGGACTACGGTGGAGAGAGTCAGCAGCTTCAGGTTCCTCGGTGTCCACATCACTGAGGACCTGACATGGACTCACACTACCACCATCACCAAAAAAGCTCAACAGCGGCTCTTCTTCCTCCGCAGGCTGAGGAGGTTCAACATGGACTCCAGGATACTATGCAACTTCTACAGGTGCCCCATAGAGAGTATCCTGACTGGCTGCATCACGGCCTGGTACGGCAGCTGCACCGCCCTCAATCGTAAGGCTTTACAGAGGGTGGTGAAAACTGCAGAGAACATCACCAGGACGGAGCTGCCATCCATGGAGGACCTTTACTCCCAGCGGCTCAGGAAGAAATCCCTCCGGATTATAAAAGACCCCCGTTACCCCAGCCACAAACTGTTCTGTCTGCTGCCGTCTGGCAGGCGTTACCGCAGCATCCGGACTAAAACCACCAGATCAAGAGACAGTTTCATACCACAGGCAATAAGACTGCTAAACAACTGAACTTTGAAACAACATCTGTTGAACACCTGAACTGTTGAAACAACATCCATAACATTCATCTGCTACTTAGTAATTATTAATCTATTTATCTAATATATCATTCCAATAACTTGCATATAGACTCTTATTGCACTATTTCACTTTTTTAAACTATTTTTCTTTTGTATTTACTATATTATTATTTACTTGCACTATATTTTTCTGTTTATATTTTTAATTTCATCGGCATAACTACACTGTAGCTCGTATGACAAAATAAATAACCTTGAACCTATTACACACATGTTCCCCTCTCATATTCACAGTGTGGATCAATTGAGACAGCGTGGTGTCCAGGGAGCTGCAGAGACTTTGGGAGAAACCTCAGCGTGATGATGTCCTGTCTGTGGGTTTGGCTGGAGAAGACAGAGGTGGAGCGGTCTTTCTCTGGGAGGAGGACCAGGTCTGATGAAGAAACCACCAAACTACATCTGTGAGCCCATACTGGGAACAGCTGTCACAAACAAATTATGGTCCTGTTTGACTACACACTATTCAGTGTGCAGATCTTTGTGTTCACAATAAAAGTGTAGTTTCTCAGTGAATGTCTTGTATTGGTCTTTAATCTCATATCAGCTTTTCATTTTCTTCTTGCCCCTCGGAGAAAACGGTGAGGCAGTTGTGTCCTTCCCTAACATAAATGACAAGAAACATAAAACATGACATTATTGCAGAGTAAGTGTGTTATTTATGAAAGAGGTGCGTTAGAAGGCTGTAGAAATAAATACAAAATGTATTTGAATGTGTTTTTGAAATTCATCACTTTATACTACAAAGATAATCAGATTATGAATGAACAGTATGCAGTTAATCAACATTAAAATATATGTTATTATTAAAATAATATTCAACTGTTATCAGAACTTACTGTAAATGTAGTATCATGCTGTTCGGTTATCTCACTGCAAGAACCACTTTTACCACGTTTTTACAGACAATATGTAGAGACAAATGGTAGTAATTTTCACAAAGTAAAATAATAATTGCCTTAAATAAATTGACATGTGAAAGCTGACAAAAAAATCATGTTGCTTGGTAACATTTAAATGTAACTTTTTGCAAGAAAGGAACAGTCAACTTCCCTGATGTCAGTATTTAGTCATGTTTAATGGCATGTATATCAGTGTATTATAGTTGTTACTTTATTTAAACCAGAAGGTTTCTCCATTCTTTGTAAAGTATCAAAGGGGTACCTTTCATTCCATGCTGAAGTTCACTGATGTTAGGAATAGGTCTGTCTCTCATGGTTAGCATCCTCTGGTCAGTCTGCATCACCTGGAAACTTTAAACAAACCGATAGTAAAGTAACAATGTGTGGTCACAGACTTTTTTACATGCAAATGTCATGTCCTAATCTTTTTGATTATCCTTTAAAAAAAAGTGCTGGATATCACAGCCCTTACTGTATCTTATCAGTTGGATTGTGTATTATTGTATAGTTGGGGTGCTTTTTCATTTTACTGTTACTTTGGAATAGTGAAATAAACTATTACGCAATTTATTTTTCGCCCTTAAAAACTTAAGTTACATGTGCACGTTCTGCTGCCACAATAAGTCGGTTTCTCCAGTGTAATGATAATAAAATGCTTAGTAAGTATTGGTAATAATATTAATAAAAACAACAAGGTTTGGGTTCATTCGTTTATTATGATGGTAACGTTAACCAGTAAGCTTCAATAATCAACTCCAGCTCAACAAACCATATCGCAATATCTTTGTTAACGTTATTTCTGGAACCATCTGGAAATGTGAGATTCATATTTCTAAGATACACAGATCTTATAGTGAGGTTATTCAGGGGTGCAAACTTGTCACCTTTCGGCGAAATTCGCCGTTTTGAATCCAAAATAGGTCGTTCGTGTGATTCATGTAGATCTGCAATAAAAATATTTTTGGGGTATGGGGGGGGGGGTCTGGGACCCGGTGTAATCTGTGGCCGCGAGTTGTTATGTCATGACACCATCATGACACGCATGGTGTTCTTTTTTTATATATTATAATGAAGCGCGAGCTGTGTGCTCGAGTCTTCCTGCCTGTCGGCTCTGCTCATGGATGTATAATAAGGCTCTGCTGCTCCGCGATGAGGGTCTAGCTTCAGCAGCTACATTACCTACGGGTGCGTTCGTTAATATTAACTGTGTGGTCCGGAGTCACTGTGGCACAGACTGGACCGCTGGTGAACAGCTGTTAGAACGGGGCGTTCAGGTGTTCAGAGCAGAGCTCCCTGTCAGAGCGCAGAGCGTGATGTGCACTGAGAAGTTTTTCTGTCGCAATATTATTTAAGGAATCGTTGAGCTAGCTAACTAGCATACATTGTCACTATCTGCTAACGTTAGCTTTAGCCTTCGTTTTCGAATAGTTTATTTTTTTTCATAGGCTTTAAACGGAGGTGGTATAAGTATAGATATTGTACTTGAGTAAAAGTAGAAGCACTCAGATCTTGTACTAGAGTACAAGTAGAAGTACTCAGATCTTGTACTTGAGTAAAAGTAGAAGTACCAGAGTGTAGGAATACTATGTTACAGTAAAAGTACTGCATTCAAAATGTTACTCAAGTAAAAGTATAAAAGTATTGTCATCAAAATATAGTTAAAGTAGCGACAGTAAAAGTAGTCCTTGTGCAGATTGGTCCATTTCAGAATAATATATATGATATGTTTTATAATGATTGATCATGAAAGTGTTATCAAAGCTGGTAAAGGTGCAGCTAGTTTGAATGACTTTGTATACTGCAGGGTAGCTGGTGGATTTACTCCGGGTGGAACTAAAGTCTGATTTAACACTTGATTACATTTCACATCATTCATCCACATCTGTAGAGTAACTAAAGGTATTCAATACATGGAGTGGAGTAGAAGTACACCATGTACCTCTGAACTGTAGTGGAGAAGAAGAACAAAGTAGCAAAACATTTAAATACTTAAATAAAGTACAAGTATCTCAAAATTGTACCCAAGTATAGTACTTGTTGAGTTTATGAACTTAGTTACACCACTGGCTATAAAGATAGAAAGACTAGGCCTTGATCAGAGGCATGAAAATACATTTTCAAAATGCTCAACAGTGCTGCCAAAATTATTAACTGACTGCTACACAATTAAAATAAATGCTTTTATATATTTCTATTAGATGTGACTCTTTAGCGTTTCTGTTATTATTACCACTGCTGCTTTAGTTGCTCTGACTGCTAAAATCATCTGTTATTCCTAATTTTAAAGCCGATATTCCGTGGGGTCGGGGGGGCTCGGATCCTTGTCACCTTTTTCATACCTGATGAGTTTGCATCCCTGTCTAGTACGCTGGTGTTCAACACTACTGTAACGTTAGCTGTTTGCATCGTCGAGCATAGCAAATTTAAATCAACAATATCAATGCATACAGTTACCTAACTAGCAAACTAACTAATGTACGAGGATGACCTTATTTTACCAACCTCACCGAGGAGCCTTTTGTTCTACAGTATAATCCTTCTTAATGTTTTACACTTCTCTAATATGTTTTAACTTGTATGCTACGGTTAGCACAGATGTAGCTTCCTCTCGCTCGTTAACTGAATAAAAAGACCAGTAAGAAATAAAGTGCTTGAATTTCACTTAGGCTACCGAAGAAACTGCATTCAGGGACGGTCTATTTTAACCACAGAGCCATAAGATAAGTCCGATATTTAAATTAAGAATACTCCACCAGGCACATCAACAAACACATCAACGAGTTCAAGTTGTGTTCCCCGGGTCAGCCGAGCAGTTGAGCCCCTGTAGCATCCTGGAGCTTACTGAGCTAACGGAGCTAGCAGAGAGACAGAAAGCAAGAAGCAGCACTCACTGCAGAGACCTGTCACTCAAGGTGACCACGCCCTAATTTATGCAAAAACGTTAAGACCTAATATAACTAAAAGAGTTGCGTTATAAAACAGTTCACTCACCAATCCATAATCATGAAAGTGGAATCTAGCTATATCCATAATAATTATTGCATTCAGGGGTAGAAATATGTTTATTTCTGCTCTAAAGTTGGGCATTTTAACATGGGGGTCTATGGAAATTGCTCCTTTCTGCAGTCATCCCCTATCGGCCAATAGATTAACTGCAGTTTGTGGCACTTCCTTATTGGCCTCCCTGCTCTGCCCCAGGGTCCTTCTCACTTCGGTTAAATGGATTTCTTGCATCCCCCACGTCGTTTCCCTGTCACTAGTCCCTCCCACCAGGGAAGCATGGAGAGCAAGGAAACCACGAGAAGCAGGGAAATGAATTTTAAGAGCAATGGGACGTCCTTTCCTCCGGGGGGTCACGTGAAGCGACGTCCGTTTGTGATGACGCTGCACAGCTGATCGTCTGACAGCAGCCAGCTCTGTCCCCGTTATTTCTGTCACTACCCGATCAATCAATCAATCAATCAATCAATCAATCAATCAATCAATCAATCAATCAATCAATCAATGTTTATTTATATAGCCCAATATCACAAATGTTACATTTGTCTCAGTGGTCTTCACAGTTTATACAGAATATCAGTATGACAATACGACACCCTCTGTCCTTAGACCCTCACATCGTACAAGGAAAAACTTCCAAAGAAAACCCAGTTTAAAGGGAAAAATGGGAGAAACCTCAGGGAGAGCAACAGAGGAGGGATCCCTCTCCCAGGACGGACAGACGTGCAATAGATGCCGTGTGTAAATTGAAAAGATAATACATCTGCAACATAGGTAGTCCAAATGTTTGGAAATGCATGTGTGTATAATAGGAAGATGAATCCACGAGGATATCCATCCAGGACCGATGATCCAGGACCACAGCCACGACTCGCGATCCAGCGCTCGCGATCCAGGACACAGGACCGCAGGATCATCCATGACTCCGGATCCCAGCGTATATAGACACCAAAAAGAAAGACATTTGGGGAAGCTGGGTTAATCGGAACATGAGAGTACACAGGTATAGACAGAGAGAAGGAAGAAGTAAGATGTCCCCCCGACAAAGCCTATATCAGCAAAACTAGGGGCTGAATCTAATCAGCCCTAACTATAAGCTTTATTAAAAAGGAAGGTCTTAAGCGCACTCTTAAAAACGGATAGGGTGTCTGCCGCCCGAACACAAACTGGAAGCTGATTCCACAAATGTGGAGCTTGATAAGAAAAGGCTCTGGCTCCTATTGTACTTTTAGAGATTCTAGGAACAACCAACAACCCTGCATTCTTGGAACGCAATGCCCGAGTAGGACAGTAGGGTATAATGAGTTCTTTAAGGTAAGATGGCGCCTGCCCATTAAGGGCTTTGTAGGCGAGAAGAAGAATTTTAAATTCTATCCTGTGTTCTATAGGGAGCCAGTGTAAGGCAGCCAGAACAGGAGTAATGTGGTCCCTTTTCCTAACTCTGGTTAGTACACGAGCCGCAGCATTTTGAATCAGCTGAAGCGACTTGACTGACTTCTTGGTACTCCCTGATAATAAAGAGTTACAATAATCCAGCCTAGAAGTAACAAATGCATGGACTAGTTTCTCTGCATCGTTTTGAGGCAAGATATGCCTGATTTTTGCAATGTTACGTAGATGGAAGTAGGCGGTCCTTGAAATTGATTTTATGTGGGCATTAAAGGATAAATCCTGATCAAATATAACACCAAGATTCCTTATAGTCTCACTGGAGGCCAAATTAATGCCATCCATAGTTAGTATATCTTTAGATAATTTGTTTCGTAGATTCTTCGGGCCAAGTACAATAACTTCAGTTTTGGTCGTGTTTAACATCAAAAAGTTTAAGGTCATCCACGTTTTTAAGTCCTTAAGGCAGTCTTGAATTGTATTTAGATGATTAATTTCATCAGGCTTGATTGATAAATATAGTTGAGTATCATCCGCATAACAATGAAAGTTTACAGAGTGATTCCTTATAATATTGCCTAACGGAAGCATATATAATGTGAACAAAATAGGTCCGAACACTGAGCCCTGTGGCACTCCATGGCTAACTTTGGTTTGCGTGGAAGATTCATCGTTAACACGTACAAACTGAGAGCGTTCAGATAGATAGGACCTAAACCAGCCTAAAGCAGTTCCCTGTATGCCAACTAAGTGCTCTAGTCTTTGCAATAGGATATCATGGTCGATAGTATCAAATGCAGCACTGAGATCGAGCAAAACAAGAATAGAGACAAGTCCCTTGTCTGAGGCTATTAGAATATCATTTGTGACTTTAACCAGAGCTGTATCTGTGCTATGATGTGTTCTAAAGCCAGACTGAAAATCTTCAAATAAATCATTGTTTTTTAAGTAATCACACAACTGTTTTGCGACCGCTTTCTCAAGAATTTTTGAGAGGAACGGAAGATTAGAAATAGGTCTATAGTTGGCTAAAACCTCTGGATCGAGGTTGTGCTTTTTAAGAAGCGGTTTTATCACTGCTACTTTGAATGATTGTGGAACATAGCCTGATAATAAAGACATATTCATAATATTTAATAAAGAAGTGCTAATTAATGGAAAAACTTCCTTCAACAGCTTAGTTGGAATTGGGTCTAACATGCACGTTGATGGTTTCGAAGAGAGAATCATTGAATGTAATTGTTCAAGGTTAATGGCTGAAAAGCATTCTAGTTTACTATCTAGTGTAATATTAGAACTTACGTTTCCGGGAGCTGTTGATAACACTATACTGGTCAAAGGCAAGAGGTCAATAATTTTGTTTCTAAGAGTAACAATTTTATCGTTAAAAAAGCACATAAAATCATTACTACTGAGTGCTATGGGAATAGAAGGCTCAATCGAGCTGTGGCTCTCTGTCAGCCTGGCAACAGTGCTGAAAAGAAATCTTGCATTATTCTTATTCTCATCTATTAATGAAGAGTAGTAGGCTGCTCTCGCTCCGTCACCCTGCCCGATTGGTACTGCGCATGTGCGAGATGGTCCGCCATATTGGACAACTCCGGACGGCAACCCAAGATGGACACTTGACACAGTGGCTTTTAGCAAAGCTCAAAAAGAAAACTCGAGAGAGATGAGTTATTGTTATTACAACGTGACTTCACTATTATTTAACAACTCTTTTTATTGGGTTCTTTTATTTGGGGTTAAGTACATTGTCAGAATAAGTGAGAAATGGATTTAACTTCTGTTAGACAGCTATCATACTGAATTCATATTTACTGTGAATGTATGCAAAAATGTATGGCATATAGCTGTCTAACAGAACGGAAATATCCGTCTGGAATGTGTTAAACAAAAGACTCCAGTATTTAAAAAACCGTTGTGTTTGCATGTATAAAAACGTATGTGTTTTTGTGTTTGTGTGTAGATCGTAGATCGTGGTCTGCACACCTCCCTGGTCATCGAGGACGACCTCCGCTTCGAGGTGTTCTTCAAGCGACGCCTCCAGACGCTGCTGCAGGATCTGGCGACCTATAAGCTGGACTGGGATCTCATGTGAGTGATGCAGAGCACGACATAGTAAACAGAGAGGATTATCAAGTCGCTTCAGGGAAATCCGTCCATCTGTCATTCATGATATCTCAGACACAACTCGCCTTATCACATTCTGAGAACACTGGTGGGAATTGCGCATCGTATGCAATCACACTAATGAGATGCTCTACACATTTCACATTCACAGAGCCTGATTTATGCTGTAGGATAGCAAGCCTGAAGACTGTATTATACGGTATGTGCTATGATTTATTTATTTATTCCACACATGGCAGTTATTTTAAAACAAAGCATGTACACTTTACACAGATGCTTGTTGTAGCCTATGGTGGAAAGGAGCAGGGAGAAGAAAATCGTATTTAACCTGCCCCTACTTCAAAAATTCAATAACAAAATACAGTATACAACATCATAGACTGTTTTAGATAAGTGGATGTCACCCTATGGTTTCTAGATTCTGGTTTTGAAGCTTGGATTCTGGCGTTTTGGCCGTGGCCTTCATATGTTTGGAACCAAAAGGGTAGAGGATGGAGCAGCTGGAGAGGAGTGAGGCCCGGTGTGGCCAGGTGCCGTTAACAAGGCAAATGCAAATCTTCCAGCAAATGCTAGCGCTAGCTAATCGTGATATTATTTGTGATGCTTATTTTAGCTAGCAAGAAAACGTGCCAAGCGAAAAAATGAACAGCTTTAATGTCCTTTATTACAACGAAACAAATAATCATACAAGACTTGAAACTACCATCAGAATTAGAATCAGAAACAGGTTTATTGCCAGGTAGGTTCACACATACGAGGAATTTGACTTGATGTCATGGTGCATACATAAAATATAATATATAAAAATAATATATATAAAAAGACATCTAATATAAAACAAAAAATCTTTAAGGACATAAACTTGTAGTTAAGATTTTTACTTAGTAGTTAGTAAATAAAGTAAAAAGTACATATATTTGTTTATAGACCTTTAAACATTGCATTGACAGTCGGTATAGACAGAAACAAACCTTCATCAGTAGTTACAATACATTCAGCCAAAATAAAAAACTAAACTTTGGCACGGTGCTGTTCTTTGCTCATCCTCTGACTGCATCAAATATGTTTAAATAAATTGATTGAAGTCTGTTTAAAATGCTGATGTAAGTTAGGTGCTTCTGATGTATACCGCCCCTTTTATCTTTAACACTAAATACAGTTACATTGGGCGGAAGCGGATGCAGATTGACCACCAAGAGAAGCCTGTACCAAACATCCACAACCTGGTGGAGGCCGACTACTCCTACTGGACCCTCGGCTACCTGCTGTCCCTACAGGGGGCCCAGAAGCTCCTCCTGGCCGAACCTCTGAACAATCTGCTTCCTGTCGATGAGTTCCTCCCTGTCATGTATGACAAACATCCAGTGTGAGTTAACCCACCATCCCTCTATCGTCTGGAAAATACTGGATGTACTCTTCCAATATCAGAGTAGCACATGATAACAAAGGCCCAACTGTAGCTGCGTAGATGTCAGGATGTATGATTACCTAGAAGAGCATCAGGACACACTGTTTTAGGCATATGATAGCTATGTGACAACGACTAACATGATGATTCAGCCTCTATGGAGATATGACAAGCATGATCATTTCTGACGTGGGCCTTAGTTAATCTAAACTAAACATTGTATACTGCTTTGAACCGGTATCCATGCATCTTGTGACTGTGTAACACCCTCTGTGGTATATAAAGCATGTGAAGGACACTGTTCAGGAACTAGTTGTTCCATATGCTCTGTATGTGATGAGGATTAATAAATACATGTATCCTGTTATTGAAGCTCAAGCCAGTGACGCGTGATATTTTTCGAACAGTCTTCCTCTACCCGTCTCCTCTTTTTGATTCTGTCCTGTAGCACTCTTCTTAATAAAATGTCCCGCTCCTCTCCCTCATCAGGTCAGAGTACATGGAGCGCTTTGAGAGCCGGGACCTGCGTGCATTTTCCGCAGAGCCGCTTCTGGTGTATCCAACGCATTACACAGGAGAAATGGGTTACATCAGCGACACGGAAACATCGGTGGTCTGGGACAACGAGACAGTCAGAACCGACTGGGACCGAGCCAGGTCGAGAAAAACTCAGGAGCAGGGGGAACTGAGCTCTGAGGCCCAGAACTCTGACATACTGCAGTCTGAACTGGAAAACTGGAGCGCAAGGGACGAGCTGTGAGGAAGAGGAGGAGAGAAAACTCTGGCAAACAGAGATAAGGATGAGGGAAATAGAACAGAGCTGTGATCACTGGGGAAATGGATGAAATGGAGAGAATATAACAAAATAGAGAGGGGAAGGGGGAAAGGCAGAGTAGTCGAGCTCAGGGTGGGTGTGACATATGCTTTCCCCCATATATTCCTCTCTGCAATCTTTCTCCTAAGAATTGTGATGGAGTTGAAGAGTTAACTCTCGACGGGAAGCTTTTGTTTTATTTATTGCATCCAACGCATATCCTTTAACCACAACCTGGTCCAATGATAGTTCCATGTTTTGAATATAAAGTCCTACAGAGAAAATAAAAGAATGAATTGGAATAAATACAGTATTAAACCCAACTCTTGATAGCTCTAAATGACTTCAAGTCACATCAACTGCTGTAAGTAAATGTGAAAGCTTTGGGTTTTAAAAAAAGAGCCTCTAAAATACGAAAAAGTGATTTTTATCTGATTTTATACTAGGTTTTCAAGGCAGGAAACTGAATCACTAAAATGTTGCCTTTTCTAAACGGTGTAATACTGTAAGTGGGTGAAAAGAAGCAATGTTTATTTGCAATCGATTATCACCAGTTGTATATTTCTACTGGCTGTGATAAAGTGTCCCCAAAGAGCTGGGAACCACGGCATGTCTTCTTCTTCTTCGTCTTGAGACTCCTAACACCCGGTGTGTTATTTAAATACGTTTTCTAAGTTTGCTACTTGTATATCTATCAGTGTTTTCCTTTATGTGCTATCAATCCTTTTCACACTTTGCCAGGAAGCTTTCATGTTTCATTGTTTTCCCCTCAGTTCAAACTTTTAGCTTTTGTATCTTTTTGTTTGCAGACGATCAGAAGAACAAATGAATATAGATCTTTAGTAACTTTTCTTGTTTGTGTTCTCCTCTATGGTTTCACAGTGTGTCTTTTTTAACAAAAGAGTGAATAAAGACTTTTTTTAATGATTGGTTGTGTTGTTCTCTACTGAATTTAACTATCAGTGAATGAAGTATTTGCAGTCCCTCAAGGCTCAGTTTGAAGTACAAAGAAGCTCTGACATTGGACAAATTGTGGGTTTATTTCTAGTCAGTGGCTTAAACATCAAAATACACTGCACTGCTTTTTTTGTCACACAGAAGCTTAAATTCCAGCACAGACATAAACATCCCACAAGCCAGTGAGGGTTCTCTTCTAATTGGTGCTTGCTGATGTTGGCCTGCCCTGTCAGCCACCATTACTCCTCCTTCTTCACTGTGTTTATACAAATGATCCCTACTGTACTGGCTGCTGTACAATTTCATGTTATTGTATCACACACAAAATATTTTGTATCTGAATTAAACATATAAAAGGTAAGCAAAAGTAAAAAAAAATAGTTTTAGGCTTAAAATGACTATTGTGTTAGAAAAGTCTTTTTAATGTATGCCCTGGCTCCGCCTCTGCCCAGGTGTTCCCAACTCACGGGTATCAAAGAAAGGCTAGAGGAGAAGGATGTCTCTCTTTCTGACGCCGGAAGACACTCACGACTGAAGACCCCTATTTGTAGTTAGGCTTGAGCGATACAGTCTCTTTTGTCTTGACTCTTTTTAGCCTGGAGGACCTGGTAGTCCAGTTTTCATGGCTTCATTTATTACTTTGGGTTATACACCTGACTTTAGGGGGGCACGTTCTGGGTCCTACGGCCCATGGTGTGGCTGGCTCAGGCTCCCTCCACCCTTTTGTTCTTTTTGGCCAGTGCTCCAGACCTTTTTCATTTTAGATTGGCTTGTTGAAAGAAGACGGCTCAATAAAAGTAAATGGTCGATGTAAAGTCTACTGGTTGTTGCGTCTATTTTCATGTTGCGGGTCTCAGCGTGAGCCACTACTGCCGTGTAGAAGCTGTGGCCGTAACATATGGGCCAGCTGGTGCCCGACCAATTCTGAAGAATCTTTCCCCATTCGCTCTGAAGAATAATCAACATGCTGCATAACAAGATAAAACAGGCAACGCACTATAACACCTCTATCAGCTGACGCCAACAGGCAGGAATAGGGAGACAAAACATTGAGAGCACAGCAGCCCAAAGTTGCAGGCATGTGCTCATTGAGGGGAGTACAAACTGATAAACTGGGTCAAAGGTATATGGGCCTAGGAAAATATTTCCCCAAAAACCATCTTAGTGTTGATTAGTTATTACGCTTCGTCCTGAGAACATGATCAACAATCCCCCAAACATCATGGTTAAAAGGTTTAGCACTTGTTGTGTGTGTTTGCTCCTGTTCGCAGAATTAGGTTAATCATGTGTTGGTGTGAGCGAAACCCTGAGTCGTGGCACTCGTCTGTGACTCAGACTAATCCTATTAGATCTCCCTCCCCCCCACCTCTATATTTACCTCACCTCTCTGTGAGATTAACCCAGGTATTCTCTGCCAGTGCCTCTGCTGATCAATAGTCACTGTTCTGCAGTTGGACCTGCTGATGCTTACTCCAACCAGCTATTGACTTCCTCAGTTTATTTTCCTTAAAGCTCCACATCCTGGCTGTCAAATCACCTTGATGAGACATAATCATTATAAAGCTCTGAGGGGTAAATACGTGACATAGTGGTGGGTAAGAATTAAGGAGAGGTTTGAGCAGGTTAGAAGGCTTCAATTCTCTTTTTTTCTTCCCATCTGTTGTCTTTCCACCATTTAACCTACACGCCAGTCTTCCCTCAGCAATCCAATTGTCTGTAACTTTATCCTTCCTCTGCTCCCTCCCTTCTTCTCTTAAGGTAATACGATTGCTGCTCTTGAGCTGGAGTTTTAAAGGCCCACAGTGCAAAAACACAGCCATACACAAAGGAGCAACGTCTGCTCCTGATTTACAGCACGACACACCTCAAGCTCTCTGTAATCTTCTTCGGTAGACCGCAGAGTGCACGGTAAAGAAATTACAGAGAGAGGCAGTGAAAGGTGTCGCTAACATAACCAACTTCACATGATTTAAAGGACGAAAGAAAACAAATCAAAGCATAGCTTGAGAGAGAGAACTAACTGGATATATTTCTTTCCTTGAAGGAGTCGAGGAGTTTCAAGGTGAGGTAAATTATTCTTGGTACATACACAACTCTACAGATCGATGGCCTATTACATTTGCAACTAGCAACACAAGGTAGAGTTGCTTGTTTGTATCAGGGGCGATCGATCAGCTTCAAAAAGTGAACAGGGTTATTATGAAATAACTTTTCTGAATGTTAGATTTAAGCCCCAACCCTTCAGAGTCTTCAAGTAAATCTTTCTTTTTCTTCTCAGGTGAGGTGCGATGCTGCTCAATTTCAAACATATTTCCCCTCCATCAGCTTTGGAAGTCTGAGTGCAGAGTGGTGGTCTCAAATAGATCTGGCACAGCTCAGAGCCAGAGAGCCAAATCTCATTTGTGAGGTTATCGCTGTCAATTCACAGCCGGCAGCGACGGCTGGGACAGTGAAATACAGGCTGGCCGAGGCAGATAAAGCACCTTTCTGAGATGTTAGGTCTGAACTTTATTTCTTTATATGAAAGGTATTTCTTATGAGGCTTTTTGTTCTGAGCCATAAGTCTTCTTTTGGAAAACACCATCGCATAAAAGACCGATTCATCCTTGTCAGCTGATCCTGGCTGAGCTGTTGTGTAGTAAATTACTTTTGTAAACAAAAACTATGTAAGATTATAGACTGTATGTACAGGTCACTTGGGCCTGAGCTGTACCACTACAAGAGGACAGTCACCCAACATGTTTTTACCTTATTGATTATAAAAGTGATTACATGTTGGGACTTCTTTTTGCTTGGATGAGTGTTTTAATAGCTACAGATAACTTCATTTCAAGTAATCCATTCACTATCATTATGGGAGGCCTGGATACAGATATAAAAAACAAAAGCAGTCTGTTGATCAAATGTACTAGTGTTCAGATATTTTATTATCACATTAATAACTGGTCACATCTAGACCATTTAACATAATGTGCACAATTCAGTAGCTGCTTTTTGTTTATTTAACTATGTTTAATAATAGTTGTTCATACATTTTTGACTCTACTTTGCACTACTGTGTGGTGTTCACAGATATATGTCCTTGTTTAAGTATAGCAAAAAAGCTCTTCGATCAAATAATCTAAAACTGAACAGAAGCTCAGTGAGAAAATAAAGGGAGAAAACATTTCTGAGGATCCATTTTATAAATCTGATATAATCTTTTTTGTATCCTGTTATTAAGACTTGGGAATAGATAAGCAAAGGCCCTGCCAGAATAGTGCCTCTAAGTTTCTTAAATATGTGTGTTATAAAGAAATGTTAAGCTTTATAAAGTTAGGGGCAGAACAAACACCAAAACAGCGGCTAATCATTCCTCTTAGCGATGGACGCGAGAGAACAGGAAGTTGGAACCTTTGATTTGTCAAGCAACCTTTAATCAACATGTGGATTTTTCTTTACTTCGTGAGCTGCCACAGGGGATCAAATCTGATCCACCCACACACTTCTGCTGAAGCAAAGTACTGCGTGGTGAAACTCTGAATATGTAACAGCGTTTTTTCTCCAAACTTTGATTCTTATTTTGTCTCCTTAAACATGAATATTTAATGCATTGGGGTGTGCATTGCAGCATTAGTTAGTGCCTTCACAGTATGGGAAACAAGTATCTTTCTGCTGCAGTACTATTGCTACTTTCCCTCTCAGTACATACAGCGGTGTGCTTCACACTCCTCTGTGGGATGTTGAAAGTCACTGTGAAATCACTAGTTACTCCTGAGACTGCACTGAAAATCTCAGATGCTCGAATAATGATCTCCAGTGTTAGACTACCTTTTTTTCCAGATGGAGTTGGCATGGAAACAGGCACTAAGCATAATTTATATTCCCAAATCTTAAAATCTTATGTCACAGTTTCTTCTACACAGAACACCTGCACCATCTTTTCCATCATGGTGGACCTGTTCCTAAACCGAGTATTGGTCGAGAACAACACGGACCAGGATGAACTCAACACAGAGCGAGAGATTGTCGGGATCCTCGAAAACAGAATCCTAGTGCTATTCTTCGCATCCTCCGAGTGCGAAAACTGCCAGGAGTTCCTCCCTGTACTGAATGACTTTTTTAAGAGACTCAAAGATCCAGCGTACATTGAATACCCCAAACTGCTTGCACTTGTCTACATCAGGTCTCTATCTTTACTTCTGTCTGTCTCTTTGATGACCCCATGTGTTTGCATGGACTCCCATTCACACTGTTTGATCTTTTATGTAATTTCCATTTCCATCTCCTCTCTACAGCTTAGACAAATCTGAGGTGCAGCAGGAGAGATTCCTCAATGAGCTGCACAAAAAGGTTCTGTTCTTGGCCTTTGAGGATCCATACAGGAAGTAAGTGGAGAGAAAAGAGCGCCTCTGTAGTTTCAATGTTTCTGTATTTGTATGTTTGTAGGTTTTCTAAAGTCAAATATTTGTATTTCTTATACAAGTGCATTAAGGTAGCTGTGTGTGTTTTTCTCTTTGTCAGTGAGCTGAAGGCCATGTTTAAGGTGAAGAGCGTACCAACAGTCGTGGTCCTTCGCCCTGATGGCTCCGTACTCTCTCCGAATGCTGTGCAGGACATCTGTAGTTACGGTACCGACTGTTTCAGAGACTGGCAGGAATCAGCGGAGGTCATTGAGAGGAGCTTCATGCTCAACGAGGATTTCGACAACCTAAATATGCGCAGTGCCACTGACCCTGTGAGGAGACTCAAGTACAAGACAGAGGACGACAAGAGGAAAAAGAGATGGTGGAAGTTATGGGTGAAGGGCAAAGATGAAAACGAAGAGGAGGAGAAAGATGGAGCCTGGGATAGAAAGAGAAAAGATGGAGATAAAGGAATATGGAGAATAAGATGAAGAGAAAATACAAAGGAAAACACTTTTGCTTTTGTTCTCTTGCACATTCAAGTCCAGCCTCCTTAATCATTAATCCTTAGGTGACTGATACTGCAGCCTCTTAACAGGCTCATTAGGAGGACTCTTTAAAAATGCACACTGAAAACAGCTCCTCTGTTTTGTTGCAGGATGTATTAGCACAAAGGGTGAGTTCTCAGTCAGAGCAAATCCCAGTTTTCAAACATAAATATACACAGTAATGATCCTGCTCATGGTCTTTATAAATGTCTACCTGTATATCATTTAACCCAGGAATCCCAAATGTAAGTACATTGTTTTTGAATTTCTGCCAAGTACCTCAAGTCATATCCCCTACCTTTCAAGATGCACCATGCAGCAGTTTTTAGAAATTGAGAAAAGAACAGCAAAGGGGGCATAGGCTGCCAAATCAATGTCCTATGTTGTATTCCAAAGCAAAGTTAAAATAAAGTGAATATTGCCATAAATAAAGCCATACTTTTATCAGGTGGCTAGGGACAGAACTTTAAAAAATGAATGATGATGTAGTTGCTTGTTTGCTGGTTGTGTAAAAAAGTAGCCTAAGTAGCCTACTCATTAGAAGTATGGGAAAGTGCACAATGAATATTCGGATGCTACAGACCCGGTTAAAGAAATTAATCCTTATAGCCCTAAGTTGGAGGAAACTAATTCAATTTAACATTTTAAATTAAAACGAACCATTTTAAAGAACACTGAATTGGCAGAAAGTGGGTTAAACCACACAAAAAAACGCTGATTTAGCATTTGGTTTCACCCTCACTGTTTGATTGGTTGCTGTAGTGACACCTGTGGTAATTGGTCGTAGGTCAGGAAGAGGGCAGGAGAAAGAAAAAAAGAGATCCGGGAGGCTAGAGAGAAATGAACAAGAAGTTAGAGACAGGGGGTCCTTCTCAGGTCGATTATTTTCATTTCCTCGCTCCTCGGTCCTCGGTCTCACCGGAAGTTGATTTGTCTGCGCCATCTTGAGTACCGTCCCATGGCGCTTATTTCTGCCGGAGGACCGAGGAGCGAGGAGCGATAATGGAGGAGCGATAATGGAGGAATCACCAGACCATCCTCCGATGAAATCCACAGATACTCGCCCCGCCCCCTTACTGTGTATCGCTCACTGATTGGACGATGCAGCGCATGCACTGATCTGATGCTTCTTGACATGAGAGCAGTTTCCCAGCGGAGTGAAGAAAATACATGAAACTCACGAGTCATCATTTAGTTACAAATATGTGATATATCTGAACAACAAAGTGGTCAAAAAACGTTTTATTCATTTATTAGAAACATTTTCATGATCGCTTTTTTCGTTTATACATTTTAAGAATGGCGTTTATCTTTTTTGAGAATGAGTTCTTATTTTATTTAATGTATTTGGTTCTACAACAGATGACACAAATGTTTGTGTCAGTAAATGTATAGGCCTACTAACAGAGGCGGGGGTGTTTGTGAAAATAACGGGGACAGAGATGGCTGCTGTCAAACAAACAGCTGTGCGGCTTCATCACAAACGGACGTCGCTTCACGTGACGCTCCGTAAGAAAGGACCCCATTGCTCTTAAAACTAATTTCCCTGCTTCTCGTGGTTTCCTTGCGTCCCTCCATGCTTCCCTAGTGGGAGGGACTAAATGCAGGGAAACGACGCAAGTGAGGGACGCAAGGATTCCATTTAATCGACCTGAGAAGGACTCACGGTGAGAAAAATGATAGTTTAGCCTGTTGAATAATTTAGTTATGACTGAGCAGTGGCGAGCCGTCAGGGCCCTCTAGGCCCTCTGTGAGGGCCTAAGATATTCTGAAAAATAATATTTGAAAACATTAAAAAAAAGAATTATTTTTAACATTTTTTTAAATATTTTTTTGTTGTTACATTTTTCATTAGTTTTACCAAAATAACTTGATTTAATTGTATTTAAAATAATATTTCAAAGAAATAAATCCTTCGAATCTGCCTGTTCAGTTTCTGTTGGAATGTGAAGGGTTAAATGCTGTCTCTGGCCCTACACACGGCGGCGTGCGTTGCCGCTGGTGGTGGGCGTGTCTTGAGCTTGGGGAGTCAACGCGAGCAACCCGACCAACAACCAACCACATGAATGTCCCGCCCCGGACATACAAAGCAAAGCATTCATGCTACATCCATGCTGGCTAAATATACTGTCTATGCTTGCTAGCTGTCCATTCAAACGAAGTACACTGGATATAAACTCCCCAAACAAGCGAAAACCTACCAGTTTAACCCACTGTCTCTGCCACCTCCCCCCATGCCTGGCTCCTCCGGTTTGTATCCCTGTATGTAAAGAGGGACTGGTCATAGAGTACCGGGTGATTCCCTACCGCCACGATCATTTTCTCCTCCATTTGTTGACATATGGGAAATAACTGCGGTCTGGCTCTCCCAACATACACCCGGTTTGATTGGCTAGTGCTTGTACTGTCAGATTTACATACGAGGGATTTGATTGGCTGACGCCTCAGTCGAGGCGGCAAAAGTAGAACATTGCTCTACTTTTGCAGCGAGCACCGCGAGAGAAGCTACGCTTTGCTCCCACAATGCAGTTCGGCGAATCGTGACGTCACCCCATTCAAAGTGAATGGGCAGAAGCGTTGAAGCTGCAACGCACGCCGCCGTGTGTAGGGACCTGTGAAGACGGGAGAGCTTGTTGGTCCCTCTCTACATTCACAGAGGGCCCGCTATAGTAACTCAACGAGAGAGTAATGTCAAATGACAGTACAATTGACCAATCATATCTTCCCTCTAAATGGGCGGGCTTTATTTTCGCGGACTTTATGACAAGTTCCGCCCGCTGTGGGTCTATGCAAGTGGTGCAGTGACGCGTCCTAAAACCCGGAAGTAAGCTTCGCTCGGATTCCCTCGACAGAAAGCAGTGGGATTTCTCCAGAGGATTTTGGAAAATGGCTCGAAATAAGGTCTGTGGAAAACGAACTTGTTAGATAAATGCACGTTTTGTTCAGCCAGATAATATCCACATGTCTACCTACTTTTATTATTTTCTAATCATAAATCTAAACCAGGGGTGGGGAACCTCCGGCCCCCGGGCCGTATACGGCCCGCGAGACCATTTGGTTTGGCCCTCGAGGTAATTTATAAACACACGCAAAAAAGAAAAAAAATTAAAGAAATCTAGACCGCAAAATAATTAAACAAGCAAGTGCCTGTTTTTCCTGGCAACGGTCATGGTCCTTGAACACAACACGTGCCTAACGTGTCATCACGTGGTATATGTCTCGTCTGACAGGGGTGCAGTGCTGACGGAGAGCACCAGAACGCCACTCCGGGACTTCAAATAATTGCAGTACCCATAAGTCCGTAGGCTACAAATGCCGCAGTTTTTGCGTGGCTGTGTCTTTAGTTGTAAGCCCAGTCGCGATCTGTTCATCTGTCATTCTGATCATACAGTCAATAACTGTGTTGTTATTAGCATCTGGTTAGCTAGCTATGCTAACGAATATAAGAAGCTTTTTCTCCAACCAGTGAGGTAAAGGCACATCTTTATATGATCATTATAGTTATCAAAAAACAAGAGAATAAAGTAAACAGGTATAAAATACTATATGACAGTAAAAAAAAGGTGTTATTAATAAACAAGAATACAGTTTGAAAGGAGAGTGATTTGTAAAATATCCATAAAGAAAAAGTAAATCTGCTTACAGTTCTGTTTCATATGGGTTTTGAGAGATGTTTCCATAGATCTCTTCATTTTGCTCTCAAAGTGCACCAGATTGATGCTTTCAACTTCAATATTTAAAAAAAAATGTTCCCGGGGGAGCATGCACCTGGACCCCCCTAGAGGAGGTTAGGTCCCCCCCACTTAAATCATGTCCACATGGATAGGAAACTAAATACATTTGCACACATCTTGTGTCCATATCTTTCTGTTTTGGTGGTCATGCCACTCCGTGCACGTGCATGCATGCGCAAGTCATGGTGAGATATCTGGATTAAGAGGTTGCTTTTTCTTTGCACAGCATGAAAGAAAGGCCAAATGAATGTGCTGTGATTTTTAAGCAGAGGTCAATAATTTGTACGGCCCTCAGAGGATGTTGAAAAAATTGAAACGGCCCTTGAGAGGAAAATGGTTCCCCACCCCTGATCTAAACGATAGATTTATGATCGATAGACTTTATAATTAGCATAAGTTTGTTCATGATGGCTCACTTCAGTGATAGTGATGACATCGTTGCGAAATTATTAACCGAGTCATTTTCAAGATTGAGTTACAATGATAAACTGGGGTGGCAAAGGATCAGCTGAAGCAAGTGCTTCATCCAAAAGGACAGGAGAATGGACTTTGTGTTTGAGTGATTTGATCATCAAAGGTAGGCCAAGTCATTTTCAATGCGGGCCGCCGTGCCGACTTAATTCATTTGTAATTGTTACTTGGCTGTGGGTGCCCTGTCATGATAGGTGTTTATATAAATGGTGTTGTTTTGTGTGGTAGAGGGTCGCTGTCATTGATGCGTTTTGCAAATATAAATGGTGTTGTTTTGTGTGGTAGAGGGTCGCTGTCATTGATGCGTTTTGCACCCCGGGCCGCTGTTTTGATATTCCTGGCCGGAAATTAGCCTACTTTCGGTGTGGTTTTGGACGAGGACTTCATTTCCACTGCTTGACGGTTTAATCTGTCTGATCACGAACTGTTTCTACAGGACTGGCGTCCCTGTGAGCCAGACCCTCGGTGGCATACGATAAAGACTCTATCTCGGGCCTGCAACTTTTTTATTTTGTTTTGTGGACACTGAGGTTAAGAGATCAGATATTGGCTAAAGGGAAATAATACAGAAATCTGAGGGGATTTGATTTCGGTCATAGTGTTTTTTATAAGCCAATTCAAATTTGCATTTGTTTTCAGGTAATAAGTTGATCAACACATTTTTGTACCGGTATTTTGTTTACTAATCTTTTGACACCTAATTTTAAAGGGGTCTATTTTGTGTGTTGGAAACTAAGAGGGTAGGCTACATACTAGGCTATGTCCAGTGCAACAAAACAGTTTACCATCTATTATTCCATTTCCTTCCAAACACTTGTCTGGGGTCAGTTTTTTTAAGATAGAGCATAGTATACTTGATCTAACCAAAAATACCAAAAAGTAGTTTTTGGAACATTTCACAGATCTCATCCTAAGTGGTCGCCATCTTGGCTGAAGACAGGGGATCCCCATATGTCTAATAATGTAGGCTATGGAAACCCAATTGGTTAATCTGGTAAACATTGGAATACACTTAAACTAGTCAAATGTTTCTTTCATTTACAGGAAGTGCACTGCACAACAGCTATGTTGGATTTGAGGCGACAGTACATCTTGGTAACCAGTCGCAAGTAAGTAGGCCTAGTGTTCACGGTGTATTTCAAATTTGAGACACTGCTAAAAACAAGTGTTTGCCTCATTAAAGCGTATTTTAGGTGCTGGTGCCTGATGGAAAAAAAAGGAATTCAATACTTTGTAAAGCATTGTGTTTGCATTTGTTTTGTTATGTATGGCATGTCTCTCGAGCTTAATTTGATGTTGCTATAATATATATTTTGCTAAGTATAAGTTGTATTGTACTTCTAAAAACAATACACTCTATTTTGCTAGCACAAACTGTTTTGATGTCTCTGCTGTGCTTCATGGCTTTATTGTGTATTTCCCTGTGGAGGAAATCAGACTATCTCCAACCACACTCTCCCTGTGGTTCTGCTCCTCCATTAGTTACTGGATAGTAAAGGTCTCCCTGGCTCTCACCTCATTAAGGCCTTTTTATTTTTTCAAGCACGACTCTCATTCTGTCATTTCTATGCTTTCCGGCTCAGTTGCTGCCTTCACACACAATCACAGTGAGCTTTTCATGTCACTTGTGCCTCTGTCACCTTGTCTTTCAATCCCTCCCTCCCAGACAGGGGAGGGGGGAGACAAAAGGAGAGGGAGTGAGCAGCTACTGCCGTCAAGGTGAAGGAGATGGAGTCAATGAGTGGACGAGATATAAACTGACAGGCTGGGAACAGATTCACGTACGACACCAGGAGGAGTTGCAAAGAAAGAAAACACAATATATTGAAAGCTGTTTACTTTTTGGATTTGCGGCCTCAAGGGGAGATAATATTTGCGAGAGGTAAGCAACTGTGAGGATTATCCCATTTATCAGCAAGCAAGATGGGCTCATATGATTAACGGGCTGTTCGTAATTCTGCCTGACTGGAAACATACGTCTTACTTATCAAATCATACTGTATGAAAGATAAGCCTTTGCAAATGGCAAAACCTTTTTCATATATTGTTGTTGAAGGAAGATTATAGTTATTAGTCTTTGCTTTACTTCACGTTTGGCACTGATATGCATGCCTGTGATAACCCTCACAACTATCTGTTTTCTTTCTTTCCCTTTTTCTTTTATACTATGTTGTGCTTTCCTGATGATTCTACTGTTAATCCATTGTGTATAAAAACATTTTATATATCTCCCCTGTGCTTTCCTTAGCCTCCGTCCTCGTTCCTGTGAATATGGTGGACCTGTTTGTTGACCGGGTGCTGTTGAAGAACAACAAGGAGCAGGATGAGCTGGACACAGAGAGAGAGATCGTCATGCGCCTGCAGAACCGCATCCTGATGCTCTTCTTTGCGTCTGCAGCATGTGAGAGATGCCAGCAGTTTACTCCCACTCTCAGCAACTTCTTCAAACGGTTGACGGATGAATTCTATGTCGACCGAGCTGCTCAGCTTGTTCTCGTGTACATTAGGTATAACACACACGAAGACACTTCAAACTTGCATGAGACTTGCAATGGACCACATTTATTCCCCAACGCCTAAACCTAATCAGCTGCTCAACTACAGCCCTTAGGTGTCGACTCGAGTCACGTGACTTGGATTTGATCAAATTGGCTTAAACACCAATGACACGTTACTACACTTGGACTTGAGCTTTTCGACTTAAAACCTTCCCCCATATGGATTGAAACAAGTTATTTAAAAAGTGTACCCCGAAATAATTGCTTTCACTTCATTTCTTGAATCAACTAATATTCTATGTTAAGTGTCAACTTGCATTCCCAGCAAGTTGACACTTAATTTCGACAGTAATCAATCAAGATGCGGGACAGAACCACAAACTGATGTCACGTTACTGAGCGGCATTTGGCTGAAAATTATACCAAACATATCTGATTTTAAATACAAAAACTACATAATGGCCAAATAAAAAACTAAAGCATATGCAAAAGAGGCGAAACATCTGGTTAAGACTTTGGACTAGTTAGTCTTGACTTGAAGAATTCAGTGCAAAGACTTGAGACATACATGTGACATAAAAGATAGTTACTTGGTCACTCCATACCCGTTACCCAAATTCAATATGAACATTTTCTGTTTGCAGGTTCCGTGTACAAATATGCACCTACATTCATGTTTGGTTAACATTGTACATATATATTCCTGTTTCGTCCCTTTGAAACAATACGGATATATTCCTATTTTTGTGAGAACCGAGTGTCCTCATAAGTCTAAACATTTGGATATGTGTCCTGACCTGGAATCTATCTCTTCATCCTAAACTCTCAACGTGCCCCTCCTTATTTTCCATTGTTCCTTTTCTTTTCAGTTTGGACCAGACGGAGGAAGAGCAAGAAAGCTTCCTGAAAGAGCTGCCCAAGAGGTGCCTGTTCCTGGCCTACGAGGACCCCTACAGGAGGTGCGTGGGTTTGGCCACTTGGTTGTGTGCACAACCTGCTGGTAAATGATTGTAATGTAAATATGCCTTGCTGTATAAATGTGTGTGTGTCCACAGAGAGCTGCAGGCCATGTTTAATGTGGAGGAGCTGCCCGCTGTGGTGGTGCTGCGCCCCGACTGCTCCATCCTCATCCCCAACGCAGCGGAGGAGATTCTCTGCCTCGGACCAGACTGCTACCGCAACTGGCAGGAGGCGGCGGAGATCATCGACAGGAACTTCCTGATCAACGAGGACTTTGAAGTGAAGTCCATGTGCAGCTGGAGTGACCCCATGAGGAGACTGAAGTACAGGGTGGAGGATGAGAAGAAGAAAAGCAAGAAAAAGCACCTTGACAGAGGGTGGGGTGGAGGTGGAGAAGAGGATGTGAATGGTAAGGATGGAGGAGGTTCACCATGGTGATGGAGACCAAGAACAAAAAGACAAGATTGGCGGTTTTGTTAAGTATTAATTAAAGGTTTGTCACACGGTTTTTTACTGACGCTGCCAACACAGTTTTGTTGAATCCAACAAAACCCTTTTCACAGCTCAATGTGAGAAAAATACTGACATTACTCATCTTAACCAAGAGGTAGAAACATCAAGGTCACTGACTGTTTCAGAGCTTATTAAATAAGATGAGAAATTGATGAGTCGATTGACAGAGAAATAAACCACCAGCTCTTTTAATAATCAAATAAGTGTGAGACACTTTTTATGCAGAAAACGTGGTGATCAGCCTCATACCGTAGGTTTGCTCTTTTTCATTCAAAATCCTTAATATCTTTGGGTTTTGGACTGACAACACATTTAAAGACATCACCTATGAGAAACTGAAATGGACATTTTACAGTAATTTTGGACATTTTATTGATGATTAATTGATTAACTTATAAAATTACTAACAGATCACTGAATAATTTTTTTTCTTTTTTTAAATCCATACTAGATTTTGTTATCTAGTATGGCGCCAAGGCTAGGTCTGAGCCAGGTCTTCCTGTTATAGCTTGTTTTTATAACACCCAGGAGATTATTATTGCCCTCTCCCCATTTTCACAACACAGCTCTGCAACATAATGCACTTTCTTTTTGTCTTTTAATTTGTAGCAATCAATCAAAACACCATGTATTATCTGAAATCAATGAATTATTCAGAACCATTAAAAATAATTTTGTTAGTGACTGTTGTGCTTTGAGTGTTTATGAAGTCTAGCTCCCCTTACGTGCGGCACGAGAAGCAATCAGAGCCATTCAGAGGCAGTGGAGCGGAACTATGGAGCAATGGGCTTTTCTACATAATCACTGATTTCATTGGACATGTTTCATCCTCCTCCATGCTAAGGACTGTGTTTAGTCTTTGCACACTTCCTTGCACATTGTAAACTGCATAAATTATGTTTTTATCTGAACGGGCAAAACTAGATCCCCTGAGTGACCTGCGCCTTCAAAATATGCTGCCATTACTCCTGGAATGCAAATAAAGAAATCAACAGTGCTTTTTCTTATTGAGTAGGCGTATAATGGCAGGAGGAGATGGGTTAAACGAGTTCCTGCAGAGACAGATGATGAAACCAGAATGTCATCAGGTGTCATCGAGGTGTTTCTGCCTGATTTGACATGTTTCATAAATGGCAGTGACATGATAATGTATTTCATTAAGGACACCTGTTCTGTCAGTAGCAAAGCTCTTTCTATAAGTCTGCTCACTGGATGCACGCAGGCTGCGCACAATAGCTCCCCTTGCTACATGTTGTTGCCATATGGAAGATTGTAGATGCACATATATCTGACACAGCGTCCTAAATAAACATGAGCATTTCAGTGTAGTCCATATTCTTCTCCTTTTGCTTACACAGCAGGTTATTGTTGCTCACTCAGACAAACCCCTGTTAATCTAGTCGAAGAAGCATCCTCTCACTGTTTCGCACACGCACACACAAACACACGTGCGCACACAAAGGCGCACACACACGCGTTGCGCGCTCTCGAGTACAGAACGCGCAACAAGCGGACCAGCGGATGGAGAGAGAGAAGAAGAAGAAGAAGAAGAGAGAAGGACGGATGCAAGGCGAGGCCAGGAGCTGAAAACCTCATCTCTCCTATCCAGCTGTTGTCTTTTTATTAATGATCACGGCACCATTTTCTAGCACGATTCCTGCCTATTGTTCTTTTTTTGTAAAGACGCCCAACATCCAACATCCCCGTCCTGATGTGCTGCTGCGCCTCATCACGATTCTTCAAGGATATCCAAAGCGGCTGTCATCGCGTCGACGTTATTCCCCATTAAATGCAAGGATGCAATATGATCAACGGTGACATACGACGACTGGGCTTGACGCGCGGTAGAAATCGACGGAGGGAGACTTGAGCAGCTCTGCGTGTTAATTTGCGCCTAATTATTGTTTTCGCGTATTTTTCTACTACTCCCCCCTCATCCAACCGGAGCTATAAGGCCCTAGCCGCACCGTCTCTGGGCATGAAACCCGTGGGAATTATGATACCAACGTGACGCACAGTCACACAGCACAGCGGGGAAGACATCGAGCTTCGACAGGACGGAGAAAGGGAGGGAGGGAGGGTGTGAGGTCCAGCGGAGCCCCACACAGGACACTGATCCCAGGCTGAGGACGCCCAGTTGTTGTCGGACGCTAATGACTGGCGTATAGCCCAGCAGCAGGTATCGCCCATTTATTTCCCCCCCATTGAATATTTCAGTTTGTTCATGCATCGGGCAGAGAGGAGCGCGAGAAAGGGAGGAGAGTACAGTGGGTGCACGAGGGCGCGGAGAGACGGGATGCGGGAGACGCAGTGAGCGAGGAGGAGGAGGAGGGAAACCGGAGGATTGACGGTAAGATATGGATTCATAGGCTATGAGGATGCACCCCGCCCCTCATGTCTCTCTCTCTCTCTCTCTCTCTCTCTCTCTCTCTCTCTCTCTCACACACACACACACACACACACACACACACACACACACACACACACACACACACACACACACACACACACACACACACACACACACACACACACACACACACACACACACACACACACACACACATGATCAATTCATGAGAAGATAGTGCTGCTGCTGCTGCTGCTGCTGCTGCTGTCAGGGGCCATTTGATCACAGAGGGACAGACAGGGATCTGATGCAGGCCCTGGTTGCCATTGAAGATGGGTCAGTAGTAAAGGAGTGTGAGGCATGATGGGTGATGTGAAATATTCATGGTCACGTGATTAGCCTCTCAGAGGAGTGCAGGGAGAAAGTGGCATAATGACTCAGGTTGTCCCACAGTGAGGGGGTTTGTCGCAAGTGGGCTGAATTATGTTCATAACACGTGCACACATCATTCTCCTTCATTGCCGTGTCTAGTGCTGCATTGGAAAGTGACACACACACACACACACACACACACACACACACACACACACACACACACACACACACACACACACACACACAGGTTTGGTTTGAATGTTTGCTGCTTTGGTTTGGTGTGTGTGTGTGTGTGTGTGTGTGTGTGTGTGTGTGTGTGTGTGTGTGTGTGTGTGTGTGTGTGTGTGTGTGTGTGGTGTGTGTGTGTGTGTGTGTGTGTGTGTGTGTGTGTGTGTGTGTGTGTGTGTGTGTGTGTGTGTGTGTGTGTGTGTGTGTGATGGTATTGCTAGTGTAGGATGATTTATTTGAACTGATTTATACGTAGAAATGCCAGAGGACTCAGATTTTAATAAGGTGACTCCTAGTTGTGTGTGTGTGTGTGCTGTGCATGGTAGATGGGCACGAGAAAACAGGTAGGGAGGTTTGTATCCATGTAGAGATAATTTACATTAACCACTGAGGAGAAAAAAGCAATCCATTTGCTTAAACCACTCAGACACGCACACACACATAATTCAGGAGGATTTGACTTGTAAAACACACTATTTGTGTATTTTCTGGGCTGACCACCTCTCCCAGGTTCCCATCAGTCTCATTGCATCAGTCACTCACTATGCTGCGAGCGTGCACGCAGGCCTGTGGATATATGAGTCGAATATTAATATCGTGGAGATTAGACATCAGGATTTAAATTATTATAATGGTGTTTGGCTGTAGCTGATTATTTTAATTACTGATTAATCCTCAAAAATGTATTGGCTGAGTAACTAACAGTGAATAAATTAGGAAATAAATAGTGAACAAATGTTTAGGTGATGTCAAATTAAAACCATTATATATGACAGAAAATCCTATCAGAGAAAAAGGCAAATCATTGTTAAACTCAGTGAATTTTGGCATGTTTGCTTTCTTTATTATTGAGATGAGTTATAATCAATTATCAAAATAGCGGCAAATTGAATTTCCGCCAATCGACTGATTGCTGTAATTTGCTTCAGGATTTATTGTTGGTTTTTCCTGGGATTAATGGTTCAGTTTGTGACAATTTGTGGAAGGAAAATAAACAGTTATTACGCATTGTAGGAATATTATGGTTTTTTTCTCCAAACTTTTGTACAAATGTCCCTAAAAGCACAAATGTTCATATTTCTAAAACATAGTACTAGATTTATGTGATTTTATGATATTGGAATATACTGTGGGTTAGTATGTGTTTCTTAAAAAACACATTTAAGAGACAATTTGAGTAAAATAAAAGCAATCATTGTGCAACTACAGTATTACCAAAGATTGGAAAACTATTGAATTTTACTATTTTAACTGTTTTAGTGCAACGTTTTGCATCCAAATTGGATTTCCTGCAGTCACAGACCATATATGTAATGAAATTACCTCAAACAAAAAAATCTGCTCAAACAATGGAGGTTAAATCTACTGCATATATTCAAGGGATTATGGAATAATCTCTGACGAGAGGCCAATTGCTGCCATCATCTCACTGTATAAATGGTCTGCTAGCCGAAATAAAAGCTGCCTGATGCTCTTGCCTCTTTCAATTATTATAATGGTGTAAGGCTCTGTCACACCTGCTCCGTCAATGATTTCAGAGAATGCACAAATATTTACATTATAGCCATGACTTTATAAGATCGCAATCCTGTTATTTGTGAGGACTCATAGTTCCAGGTTATGCTGACAAACAAATCCTACTTAGTGCAAAAAGGCAGGACAGAGCATGCAGCACAACAGACTCAAGGTCGTAACCGCTCGAAATACCGTTCACGTTTGTTCTTTATTGAATGTTAACCTCAGTGAAAACATCCTCATGACTTACAATAACATCAGAGGCTCTCATACATTACCCTTTTGTGCTTTCTGTGACATTCAGACAGCACTAAACTATTCATTGTTTCTACGACTCAAGATGCATTTAACATTAGCAATACATTATGAATATTTAAGCAACCCCAAGACATTTGGTTCCCGTTCACTTTACATATTGGAATTAACATTTTCCAGGAAATACAACATCTTTCTGACCTTTACTGCAGCCCTTCCCTGCTGTGTTATTGTGAAAACTATGAGCCGTGTGTGGGGGTTAATCACAGAAACACAGTGTGCTACTTTAAATAATATGAACCACATTTATTCAAATAAGTCGTACAGTATTACCATACTATTATTTCTAGTAATTGTGCCTCTTGTGTAAAGGTTGGACACATGGATAAAATGTTATATTACAGAGAGTGTCATTTCATGTTTAGACATTGATATATAAAGCTAAAGTTCCATTTATGTAAAACCTATGGAGAACTGTTAATGGGTAAAGAGAACAAAGAGTGAACGCAACATCATTTGATTTGCAAGTGTTGCCCACAATAGTCCAATACACTTAGACGAAATCTCTGACCAACCTTATTCTGTCCTTACTGGCGATGACAAGATCTTTTTTTAGCGTGACTCCAATTTAAGAGATAGAAAAGCAGAATCTACATTCCTCGGTCTCTGCAGAAATGCATGTACAGTTCATTATGAAGCTTCAGCAGTCAACACAAAGAGGTCATTTTAATTGGTTTAACTTTGACTGTAAGAAAATGTTTCTGGTGGCTGATTCCAGTTAACAAGCCTCTGCATGAGCACGCAGTGAAAGCATGAGGACTGCATGTAAGAGACGTTCGTTCAGCATCATGGACTGTAGCTAGCGGTCAATGCTGCTAGCTACAGGAGCTACGAAGCTCATCCACTCAAGTGTACATCTTTAAACTGAACTTAATGAGTTCTCATTGGTTAATACATCAATCCATTTGCTGCTCCTTGTTTGGGTCAACACACGTTTATTTAATACATTTGAGAATTAAGAAATGTTATAACAACTAGGAAGTATAACAAAAATTGATGTAATACTTAAATACAGACATGCTTGTCTTTATTGATTATCCATCATACTTCCATTATTTTGCAGGTGTCATCCAAACGAGGTAAAGTTGCATTTTATAATGGAAAAATCCCATTAACATATTATTTGTGTTGTCCTTTTTCAAAAGAACCAAGATGATGTCTTCAGATGTCTTGTTTTGTCTGACTAATGGACCAAAACCAAAACATATTAATGTTACCACCATGTATTACAAAAAGGCTTAAAATCATGCCGTTTGAGAAGCAGAAGTCTGCAAATGATGGCCAATTTTGCTCAATGACCATTTTGATTTTCAAACTAGTTTCTATTTATTTGATATCAATTTACTTATTGCTGCAGTTTTAGTTGTTACGACAACTGGGGAAATCATCCAATATAACAGGCATGGCCGACGCCTCTCATCAGCCAATGTCCACTGTTTCATGTAAGAATGAATTCTCAGTGGTGTTATGTTGCATATATTTAAATCCTAAACTAACTGTATAATCATACAAATATCTAAATAACATGAGAAATTGGTGGTCATTTACACATGAGATTTCCCATCTTTGCCTTGTACCGTACAGAAGATCAGTTCGGATGTGCCCTGTCACGTTGAGTCATCAGATTATTTTGTACAGACCACTGAAGCTTCATATGTTCACACTGAGAGGGAATTAATTCAACGCCAGTATGGAGAGGAGGCACAATCGCAGCGACAAATAACTCTTTAAGCGTGCATGATGGTGTCGGTTTTAAGACAGATTTAAAGAAAATAACTGTGGCCCTACCCTTTAATAGCACTCTGTGGTGTTTCTTCCCAGAGTGTGATGGCTATTCTGCTTTAGGCTGTATGTATGGTGATGAGATAAAAACAAAACAGTGACAAATGACCAAAGACTTCTAAAATTCTCATATACCCAGAAAGTGCCTATATGGCATTAATGCACTGTGTGCTTTTAAGTCACAGAGCGAGTGCTGAGGGCAACACTACGAGCTTGATAAATATGTGAGGGAACCTATTAATGTTTAATCCACCTCCCTGCAGCCTTCAGAAGAGACTAAGTTCTTTAGGTGAAAGAAATAGAATGACTTCTCAAACAAAACTGAAGTATGGGAAGCCGTTTTTTGGCACAATTGGCCTTCCGTATGTTGAAAACCATTATCTATCAATAAACATGTTAGCAACACAGTACATTTAGCCTAGTTGATTCTTTTTTAGCAGAGGACTATAAGTGAGACCTTAAAAACAGTGGATAACTTTGGAAATGACTTGGATTTATCTGCGAGCAATTTACTCCGTTAATGCAGTTTAAACCCTGGTGCTCTCGCGGGTCTCCAACATGCAGTGCAGGGGCCTCATTTATAAGGGGATATATGCTCAAAAAATGGCGTACGCCAGTTTCTACGCAATGTTTGCAATTTATAAAATACTGACTTGACGGGAAAACGTGCGGTCCTCCACGCAAACTCTAACCCATGCGTACGCACTAAGCACAAAAACGGGAGAGACGAGAAACTGCGACACCGCGTTGGCAAAAGGAAGAATGGAGAGAAATATGTGGAAATAATACCATAAACAAAATGTTACCTCTCATTTATCATATATGAAGAATTCATTTTCAAACATTGATTAAAGCCAGTCTTAAAATGATTTAACAAACGCCTGTTTGCGACTCCTCAGTGCACACAAAAACATAGCTTGGAGAAATAAATAAATACGGATATGTTATTTAAAACCACCTCAAATATGTTGTGCTAATGTTATGAAATGTTTTCTCATAAATGATCCGGTAAGCAGAAGGACAGAATTACGTCTAAACGTACATTTCTATAGGTTGTATAGATACGAGCATGGTTTTATATAAGCGTACTATCATGTTTAATCGTGTTTTATGCCGTTCGCCAATAGCCTACTTGATAAGTCGCTCATAAAACACAGGAGGTATGGAAACTAATCACCATATGTGGTAAATTGAACAGCTAATATAACACAACACATTAGTTGTATTTCCTTTAACTGGTGGATTATGGATATATAGTTGCTGATCGACAGCTGGAACACAAACCACCAAATACAAACAAATAATTCAGATCCAGTCGTCATGACTCCACTCCGGAGGGATTCCCCGATCATTTCTTACAGTCTCTCATCAAGGGGGGGTCTCCTGTCCCCGGTACAAACACACTGCCTGAGGAAGGCTATGTGTATTTTTTTTGTCATTAACCTTTTTCGGGCCACTTATTTATTTATTTTGGTGACGATCCGACCTCCATGCTGCTACTCTGGTTCAAACTGCATCCACCAAACAATATGATTTATCTCGACCTCCCCAAAATAACCAAAATCTGACACGGTGTGAGATGTCTTTTTTAGCTGTTCTGTCGTCATTTCCTGCGATCTTCTTCATGCAGTCAGTCAGAATGAATGAATGGGCGTTTCTTTGACTATTTATAGGCAAATATGGGCGTTACGTGAAGCCCGCAAAAGCTGTGCCGCATTTCGAGTTGATTGTGATTTATAAAGGGAAACCGGCGTAGGATGTGCCGTACGCAGTCTTTTATGAATCGGAAAGTGTCTGCGTATTGATTTGCTTTGTCCTACGTAAGCAACCCTCCCATGTGAATCCTACGCAATGCTTTATAAATGAGGCGCCTGAACTTGGCTCTAAGCGTGGCCTCTGATTCGTGCCTGCAACAAGCAAACGATTGACATAGGGCGACACCTCCATTCCCCAGGGTCACGCATCGACCAGACACACATCCAGGCTCTAAAGCCCTGTAAGTGGCTCTGACTGCGGCGAGTAGGCTTCAGCCCTCTGGGAGCTGTAGAGGTCAACGGTCTGAAACAGAGGGCACTGTAGTAGTGTGTTCCAAAATCCTCTGCTAAGCCTTAAATAATGTCCACGGCAACAAGAACATTTCTTGACACCATTGTTATAAAAAAAAGAATTTCAGCCAATAAAGCTTTCGCCATCGCTGTGCTTTCAGAAGTCTAATCTCTCTGCCTCTCCCTCACACACACACACACACACACACACACACACACACACACCACACACACACACACACACACACACACACACACACACAACACACACACCACACACACCCACACACACACGTTCATTCTTCCTTAGGAGCATAACACTACAAGGCTGTTTTGTCGCTTTGTGCTGCTTCATAGTGATCTGCCCTCAGGCAACGATTAGCTCTCTGACCAACGGGGGTGAGGTTACTCTCCCTCCCTCTCTCCATCTCCCCCTGTGTGTGTTATGGCCTCTGCCTCCCGTAGTGTGAATCTGTGTAAACTGGCGTAGTTTCACATCAGTTTGAATGATTTCCAACAGGTTGACGACGTTAATGGCTTTCAGGTTTTTTCTTGCTGACCACCACAGCAGTGACGCTCTCTTCAGTATTGCTTGAATATCAAACCTCCTGTTTAACATATCAGCTTCTTAGTGCTTCGTGTTAAGAGTATTCTCATGATGTGTTATCTTTTCCCAAACTTGTTTTCTTACATTTATTTAAATATGTGAAATGTCAGATAATACTGAACAAGTCTGCAGTACAACATTTGGCTGGGTAATAGGAAGAAAATGAAGAACTAATACATCGATATTGCAACAATATTGTAAGATTGACAGTCAGTGCTTTCTCAAAATATTTACCCAATGAGATTTTTGATCAATAATCTGCAATAACATGATGCATATGGATATAATGGCTACATTGGAAACGGAAAAATAACAACAAATAGGACAGTCTACTAATCTCAGAAAATGACATTGCAGCCATTATAAACAGGAAAAGACAACACTTTTCCAAAATGATTGTCGATATCTGGTCTCATATCGATGTCATGTCCATTGCATAAATTATATCCAATTTACATTTTTGACAAACACAAAAAGAGTATCAAATCCTCACATGCGAAGAGCCAGAGCCAGCGAATAACCTGAAGCCTAACTCTGATCAAACCCCGTGACTTTATAGCACATCTCAAAGTTTGCAAAGATCGCATGGTTTGTTTGGTGGTCTTGTTTGAAAGAGAGCGTTGTAACAAGCCGTCAGTCAGAGACATGTGATCTCAACAAGCCATAAGCCCAAACGAAGAGCTTCTTTGATACAAAAATGTTGCTACATTTTCAGTGCAGTTCCCCTCCTGGTTGAGTTACTCCTCACACGCTCTCACTAAGAGAGTGCTGCTCCTCCAAGTAGGGCCGGCCGGTGGCCTGGGGCTGGGGTTTGGTTGCAGGCATGGAGCATGGTGCTGCGAACAGGGTGTGTGGCTTTGTCAAGGCCCATCAGTGTCCTTGCTCTACTTACCCGCCTCAACGAGAGAGAGAGAGAGAGGAGGAGAGAGAGGAGGTGAGAGAGAGGAGAGAGAGAGGTGAGCGAGAGAGAGAGAGAGGAGAAGGAGAGAGTGCAACCAAAGGAGGAACATGCTGCCATAAGGGTTTTGGATGTGATGAGACTATATTGTGTGGTTGTGGTGTGTGTGTGTGTGTGTGTGTGTGTGTGTGTGTGTGTGTGTGTGTGTGTGTGTGTGTGGTGTGTGTGTGTGTGTGTGGTGTGTGTGTGTGTGGTGTGTGTGGTGTGTGTTGTGTGTGTGGTGTGTGTGTGTGTGTGTGTGTGTGTGGGTGTGTGTGTTGTGTGTGGTGTGTGGTGGGTGTGTGTGTGTTGTGTGTGTGTGTGTGTGTGTGTGTGTGTGGTGTGTTTGTGTTGTGTGTGTGATCACAGGGGTCCTGAGGCCTTTATTACAGTCTTGTTGGTTCAGTGGACTTAAATAAGGCAGAGTCTCTCTTCTCTTTCTTGTGTGTCAGCGTGATGTGTGTATTTGTTGTGTGTTTGTGTGTGTGTTTGGTGTGTGCCCTGTACAAGCACACGTCTTTGAATGCATGTTGGACATTTGTTGAGTAGTGACCTAAATCTGTCTGCCATCATTATCTAACATGAAGACGGAGAGAAAAGCACGTTAGAAATAGACACAGGCACAGCAACACATGTACACACACACACACATGTACACACACACAACACACACACACACACACACACACACACACACCACACACACCACCACACACACACACACACACACACACACACACACACACACACACACTGGAGACTGTGCACACTCTGCCAGCAGCAGATTGTCCAGCTAAGCAGGAGAAAATAATAATTGTTAATGTCGTGCAGGATGCGATCCAGCCTCCATCCCCCCTTCTGTCCGGGGCCAAGAGTTCAGTCTATATTAAGGAGTCATATTACTGTTGTTCTCTTGTGTCCTCGCCCGCCTGCGCCCCGTATGTTCCCTCGTGAAACTCCACAGCGCAGCATCGCCCCCTCCCCATCACCTGCGGCCCTCCGTCAGGCTGTTTCCCATCGTTACCCCTGCTGCGGAAGAGATCGTCTGTACGACATCAATTTATTCAGGATTACTGAAAAGTGGCTACGCATGAGCCCATCCCCGTCTCATCTGTGTGTGTGTGTGTGGTGTGTGTGTGTGTGTGTGTGTGTGTGTGTGGTGTGTGTGTGTGGTGTGTGTGTGTGTGGTGTGTGTGTGTGTGTGTGTGTGATGTGTGTGTGGTGTGTGTGTGTGTGTGTGTGTGGTGTGTGTGTGTGGTGTGTGTGTGATAGTAAAATGTATTGGTGTGACGATAGTAAGACCTCTTTTATGGGTCAGTGGTTCCTTCTTGCTAATTCACAGATTTTCAAACACGTACTCACATGCGTGTGCTTTCACTCACAAAGACACACCACACGCACGCACGCAGCACATCCATCTCTCACTCCTTCAGACTGCACCGTGCTATCACCATGGTAACAGCAGATTGGCGGGACTTTTCGCTGCACCGAATGCTTAACTCTGATCTCTTTCTCCTCTCTGTAGTTATCCTGTCCCCCTCCCACACGGCCGTGTTTGTCACGTGCACTCTTTCACTGTCAGTGTGTGTCATGGAGTATCCAACACACACCACAGAAACACACTGATCACACAAGGTGCACTTCTTTCCCTCTCGTCTCACTCTGCTCCCTCCCCAGGCTCTCCCAACGCGGCTGGTGGTGTGACGTCCTAACTCTTCCCGCCCAGCATGGCTGCGTCCCTGTGGGTTCCTGGGGGTGTGTGTGCTCACTCTGGCTCACGTCGCCCCCTCCCAGCCAAGGTAAGCCTTTCCCGGCACTGAGGGTAGTATGTATCACGTGAAGGTTTTGAACCTGACACAGCAAAACAGCAGAATGATGGTGCTTGCGTGACTCAAGTTGAAGTCATTGTTTGGCAAAAGTCGAAAAGTGTAACTCAGCCCACTTCCTGTAGAGAAAGGCAAGTCATCCGGTGACCTACATAGAACAAAAAAAAGCTCACCAGAAACATTTGAAGTGTGCAGCTTGCCACAGGGAGTTTCTTCAGAAGCCGCACCGAGCGCCGAGTTAATAAACAATCAGTCATTCAGCACCACGGACAGTCACAGAACCCCAGCAGCATACTGATCACACGGACCTGCTCGTGAGAGAGAGGCTCTAATCCTGAAGCGGCAAAACACCTTTCCATGTGCGCATGATACTCAGCATCATGTGAACACACGGATTAAGATAATGCTAATGTGCCTTTATTCAATGAACATGGTTTACACGGATTAATATGGCAGTTAGGGGAGTAACACACACACACACACACACACACACACACACACACACACACACACACACACACTCACACACACACACACACACACACACACACACCCACACACACACACACACACACACACACACACACACACACACACACACACACACACCACACACACACACGACAAAGAGAGCCTTCAAAGAAAATAAAATAAATCATAATTATATCTTGTTTTCCTCGACTTGAGTTTACCGAGCCTCTGACAGGCAGCAGTAGAAGCTCTATTGTCCCCAAAGACTTCACAACACGTGTGCCCACGCATCACATCGCATGCAGGTGTCACAGTGGAGGTGTCGTGTGATTTATGTCAACAATCGTGCTTCACCTGGGGATACTGCCAGAGTAAATGTGACAATATGTGTGCTTGCACCAAGGCGGGTATCACCATGTTTGCATCGAGCCAAGCAGAGTGAGGTATCTAAATGACACTTACATGTCAACATGGGTAGATCATAGGAGTGTGTTGCTCATAGCTTATTGAATATCTTGAGGTATGTATGCTTGAATTATAAACAGCTGCTTTGAGAGGGAATTCACAATTTAGCAAACAAACATAAAGGTATTATTTGAATCCACATAGATAAGAAGCTCTCAGCACCAACGAGGCAGTGTTGCCACCCTCTCACGCCCTCTAAGGAAAGAATGGGGATGATTGGTTGGATGTAGTCCCTGGTGGAGCTGCAGAGCAGACAGCAAGCAGCTGCTAACCTGAGAAGGCTGTGTGTCACTTTAAGCACTATTGTAATTAAAACAGGTAAATAACACAAAAAATCCGCCCCTATCGACTTGGATGGTCTGATCGGCCCTAGTCCTGAAAGTCATCGTCACACAGGCTGCTACTCATTCCTTCATCACTCTGAATATTCATCCATTAACTCAGGGGTGTCAAACTCAAGGCCCGGGGGCCAAATCCGGCCCGCGACTTCATTTGATGTGGCCCCGCAAGAGCTTGCAAAAAATATAATACGTTTATTATACGGTTACATGCCACTTTACAGAAGCAGGTTGCCCATAAACTACATGTCCCACAATGCATCTTGTTTTGTGACATGCACACTGAATAGACTTCTGCTTTCAGACTTAGTTAATGACTAAGTTACTATCCTATCCGATACTAATCCAATTCAGAGGCAATAATGTAATAGAACACATTATTTTATATGTATATTATATATTTATATAGTTACAACCGGCCCTTTGAGTGCAACCTTTATGCAAATGTGGCCCACGATGAAATTGAGTTTGACACCCCTAACTGATTAGCAAACAAGGTAAATGCTAATTGTACTTTCCATAAAAACCCCTCTTTTCTTCCTTCCTCCACCCTTTTGCACTCTGCCTCATCCTCCCCCCCCAACCCATCTCCCTCACCTCCCCCCCTCATGAGCAGCTATGTCCCGGGCCGCCATGCCGTTCGGGCTGCTGCGCAGGGAGCTGGCGTGCGAGGGTTACCCCATAGAGCTGCGCTGCCCAGGAAGTGATGTCGTGATGGTGGAGACCGCCAACTATGGACGCACCGATGACAAGATCTGTGACGCAGACCCCTTCCAGATGGAGAACACGCAGTGCTACCTCCCTGACGCACTCAAGATAATGGCACAGAGGTGTGTATGTGCCGGACTTACACATGCTGTGTTGAGTGAGATCTTAAATCATCCAGCAGACGCAAAGCGGGGCCATTTGCGTATTTGCAAACATTTGGGAAGCAGTTAAGCCAATCAATGAAAGCATCTATCGTGTCCGACATACGGCACGTGTGCAACGGCAACATACGTGCGGATTCATGTCAGAAGAAACGTTAGACAAAGCCAATACTTGTGTGTGTGTGGTGTGTTGTGTGGTGTGTGTGTGTGTGTGTGTGTGTGTGTGTTGTGTGTGTGTGTGTGTGTGTGTGTGTGTGTGTGTGTGTGTGTGTGTGTGTGGTGTTGTGTGTGTGTGTTGTGTGTGTGTGCAGTAATCTCTCCAGCTGAGGCTGAGTGCCTGGCTGCACTATTAGCTGTGTACTCAGGAGTGTTTTCCTAGAAGAAGTGATCAATAGTCAGCGAGGGGGAGAGGGAGAGTAGACAAATGGAGTGTCCTTTGCTTCCCCTTTCCTGTCTGTTAATCACTCTCCCTCCCTCCTTTGTTTTCTCTCTCGATCATCCCTTTTCACTCATACATCCATCGACCCCTCTGACACCCCCCCCCCCCCCCCCCCAGGTGTAACAACAGGACTCAGTGTGTGGTGGTGGCCGGGGTCGACGTCTTCCCAGACCCCTGCCCTGGAACATACAAGTACCTGGAGATCCAGTATGAATGTGTCCCTTACAGTGAGTATGCATATATTATCCAAACCCAAATAAACCCACACACAACACGCAGAGATATGCGTGAGAGATGTAACGTGCTTTTGTCTCGCTGCATTGGGATGTTCTGACTTATGGACTGAGAGGTTGAGTGATAGAGGAGTTGTTTGTTTTTTTCTCAGGGTGTGCGTGTTTGTGAATTATAAATCACAAGTTGGATGGAGACAGTAAAAAGGGAAAACTGTAGTACATTTGCATAATGTGTGTTGTGTGTGTGTGTGTGTGTGTGTGTGTGTGTGTGTGTGTGTGCGAGAGTGCACGGACGCACTTGCGCGTGCATGCGGCGTGTGTTTTCTTTTTCAGATTCACGCCACGGGAGTTGCTCTCTTTTCTCCACAGGAGCCTGATTGAGGGGAGGAGAGATCAGGGGAGGGTAAAGAGAGGAGGCTGGGGGGGAGGGTAGAGGAGGGGGAGATATGCTGGATCTCTTTTTCTGCTTCTTCTTTCTTTTTATGTGAACTTAAAAAGTGTGTGGTGAGAGTGAGTTCCAAAGTCTTTATCTGTTGCAATTCTTTCTTTCTTCCTCTCTTTTTTTTTTCTTCCTTCTTCTCTCTCTGCTTGCTTTTCTTTACTTCCCTTCTTTCACCCTCTGACTTCTCTTTCTTTCTCTCCCTCTTTTTTTTCCTATGCTTGAGTAGAAGTGGACCAAAAAGGTAAAGACAAAACATTGTAGCATCTTGATCTCTCCTTACCCCCGACCCCCCTCTTTTCTCTCCTTCTCTTCCTCTCTCCTGCCATCTCTCTCTTCCTCCTACCCTAGGACGTTGTTTCGTAGTCATGCTGGATGTTGCCCCTTTTTTTTCATTTTCATATATTTTTTCCCCCCCCATTTCTATCCATCTCTCGTTGTTGAAACCCGTCCTTTTATCCAATTTGATCCAGGTTCTGCACCTAGCTCTCTTTCCTTCTCTCTCCAGCTTCTTCCTCTCTTGCTGGTCGATCTCTCTGTCTCTTATTTCTCTCCCTCGGCTCCTCAGTGCACACACAAACAAAAACACACCTACTAACACAAACAAACAACATTTTCTTCTTACCTCTTCTCTCTTTCACTCTATTTTCTTACAAACAAGCACATTTGTCTTCCTTCCTTTCTTTCTTTCTCTTTTTCTTTCTTACCAATCATTCCTTCCAATCATTCCTTCCTACTTGTCTGATCATCCTCTTCATGCTTATTTTCCCTTTTCTTCCCTTATAGGAAGAGCCCCTTATTTATCTTCATAGGAAAAATAAGACCACATGTGTGACTGTATATCCTTCTGGATGTGTGCTTACCAAGCACTGCTTCTGTGTGTGTGTGTGTGTGTGTGTGTGTGTGTGTGTGTGTGTGTGTGTGTGTGTGTGTGTGTGTGTGTGGTGTGTGTGTGTGTGTGTGTGTGTGTGTGTGTGTGTGTGTGTGTGTGTGTGTGTGTGAGCGTGCGTGCGTGTGTGTGTGTGTGTGTGTGTGTGTGTGTGTGTGTGTGTGTGTGTGTGTGTGTGTGTGTGTGTGTGCGTGCGTGCGTGCGTGCGTGTGTGTGTGTGTGTGTGTGTGTGTGTGTGTGTGTGTGTGCATGCCTATGTGCATGCCGGTGTGAGACTGTACAGTAAACATATGTGTTCATTGACATGTGGGTGGATCAATCGTTGTGCTTGGCGTAAACTAACCTGCCCTCTCATTCACTTCAAGGCAACACGTAGCCCCACCTTCTGCGTCCCTGATTCTACCTCACACTCTTTTGTACTCTTTTTGCACTAACCCACACACACATGCATACACAATCAAAACAAAGCACATAAAACACTCACACACCTTTCATTGCAGTGTCCCTGTCGTATTACTCACCCCACACACACACACACACACACACACACACACACACACACACACACACACACACACACACACACACACACACACGCGCACACACGCTAACAGTGTGTGATTTGCAACACTTGTACGTGTCTTCTGTTGCTCGCCTCTCGAGATCAGCACAGGTGTTTTAATTCCCTCTCTCTCTTTCTCTTCATTCTGTTTTCTTTTTCCTGCTGCATCAACTGCATCTAATTCGATCCATTTTTCATGCATCGATCCATTTTCTCCCCGCACCTGCCTCCGCTATCTTCCCACTCTTCCCCCCCCCCCCCCCCCTCACCTCCTCTTCTTCTTCTTCTCCCTCCCTCTTTCTCTTTCTTTTCTCACATCCTGCTGTCTTCCCCCTTCCTAACTCCCGTCTCCCAGTTTTCGTGTGTCCCGGCTCGCTGCTCAGCATCCAGCCGGCCTCCTCTCTCCTGGAGGCAGAGCATCAGTCGGGGGCGTGGTGTAAGGACCCTCTGCAGGCAGGCGATAGGCTGTATGTCATGCCGTGGACGCCCTATAGGACGGAGGTGCTGTACGAGTACGCCTCCTGGGACGACTACCGCCAAAACAGAGTCACCACCACTTATAAGTGAGTCATGTCTGAGTGTTCTCTTTGTGAAGCTGGAGGAAGGACCTTGGGCTTTGTACACTTGTGACTGGCGTTGGGGAAATCGAATTAACCATTCATCTATTCGTACAAGACAAACTGCATGGTTTAATTTAAAATAAAAATTATTAGTAATTCAGGGCTTATTTCACACTCAGCCCAATCAATTAAAAATGTGTATAGAGCAACAATTACTTTCTAAATGAACAGATAGAATAAAAGCACCAATATCTATGACTAAATAAGCACCAAGCGTTAACCGAAAGTTAAAGTTTGAAATCTTTACGTTTTTTATTCGATCAAACCCAATTCTTGGTGCGATTTATCAATTCTGTTACACATTTAATGTGTTAACACAAATATATATTTACTTGTCTATGAAGTAGTTTGTATCGTCCGGGACAACGTGCTGTTTTGAGTTGGTATCTTTATGGTTAATTGTCTTCAAATGAAACGAATATCTCCCTTTTTTGATGTAATCTTGCACAATGGATGCGGTGAACACGTGTTATCTCTTTTAACAAAGGTTCATATCAGACCAGGGACAGCAGCACATAATGGACATAAATGCAAAAATCTTTAATGTGACCAACATTGTTATTACTGTGTGTTCAGTAGGCATGATAAGAATCTGATTGAGAAAAAAAGGGTTTCAGGACATTTAACTCTCATAATAAAAAATATGAATAACATCAATTCACATTTTCCAAAATGTTCTGTTCTAGGTTGCCGAGCCGTGTGGACGGTACAGGCTTCGTGGTGTACGACGGTGCTGTGTTCTACAACAAGGAGCGAACGCGCAACCTTGTCAAATACGACCTTAGGACACGCATCAAGAGCGGCGAGGCAGTGGTGGTCAATGCCAACTACCACGACACCTCGCCTTACCGCTGGGGGGGGAAGTCAGACATCGATCTGGCGGTGGACGAGAACGGCCTTTGGGTGATCTACTCCACTGAAGCCAATAACGGACGCATCGTGGTCAGCCAGGTACGGCAGGAGGAAGGAAAACAGATCGATGAGTGGAGACAGGAAAGAGAAGGAGTTGTATTACTGACTCATGGTGATGTCTTCTCTCCTTATTCAGGTCAACCCGTACACCCTGCGCTTCGAGGGTACGTGGGCTACAGGATTCGATAAGCGTGGGGCGAGCAACGCCTTCATGGCCTGTGGCGTGCTCTACGCTGTGCGCTCCGTCTTCCAGGACGACGAGGGGCAGGCGGAGGGCCGGGTCGGCAGCGACATGGTGATCTACGCCTACGACACGAGCCGAGGACAGGAGCTGCCCGTTCAGATACCCTTCCCCAACCCGTACCAGTACATCTCCTCCATAGACTACAACCCCAGAGACAACCAGCTGTACGTGTGGAATAACTACTACGTGCTGAGATACCCGCTGCAGTTCACCCCGCCCCCGCCAACTAAAGGTTTGTCGACCTGGTGCACTTGTGTATTTCATTTCATCTTAAAGGTCCCCTATTATACTGTTTTTCATCAATATATTATAGGTCTCAGATAAATACAAAACAAGTCTATGAAGTGTTTGGCTCAAAACACCAAACAGGTCATTGCAGCATTACCCATAATCCCCTCTGTTTCAGCCCTGTTTCAAAAGTGCTGATTCTCTGCCTGTTACTTTAGATGAAAATAAGGAGCCCCTCCCCACGCCGCTCTGAGAGAGATTTGGTTAAAAAGAACACAATGGTGCTCTAGGAGGAGATTCAGGTGATAAGGGGGGGGGGGGGGTTACCTTGGTTGCTGATTGGCTAATGGTCACACAAGCCAAAATATCGTTATGACAGACATGTTTTTATATAAATGGATCAGGACAAAAAGTGAGCGAATCTTTTTTCTTTCAGAATCTCTTTACACAGAGGGGACACATGTTTATGTATAAAAGGATGGATTTTGCCATAATAGGTGCCCTTTAATATATGTTTTAATTTCATATTCTGTTCTTGTACATATCATATTCTATTTACATGTATTGTAAATACTTCTTCTTGCTCTATTTCTTTGTATTTTATTATATATGTTGCATTGTTGGAGGAGCTTGGGTCAGAAGAATGTCATTGCCATTCTACTTTGTAGCTTATGTGCATATGACAATAACACCTGATGAAACTAGAGAACCAACAGTGTTCCCGCCCCTCCAGGTCCGCTCTCCTCTCTGATGACGACCGTGCGCTCGTACACCGCCACTGTGGCGCTGGCCCCGGTGCGCCCCTCCGCCTCTCACCCCATAGGCGTCATCAACAGAGGACCCTTTGACCAGCGGCCCATCACAGCCATGGTCCCTCTGACTCCACGTCCCCCTCTGCGTGTCCCCATGGCCCCCGGTCAGGTGGGCGGATGTGAGGGCCGCGTGGCACGAGGGGTGCAGTGGCCCCCGACGCTGAAGGGAGAGACGGTGGAGAGACCCTGCCCCAAAGGCTCACTGGGTAGGTGCTGCCAGGCTGCGTGTTGCGTTCAGTGTGTGTATCTGGTTTCCCTCTGAAATGTAGTCGGATGTCCCCTCTTTGAACCTGCCCTCAGATGAGAGGGGAGGAGAAGAGAGAGGTTACAGTGTGAAGAGAAACAGGGTTCATCAACTCTTCCTCTCGCTGTGCAGCTGTCTTCCTCAGCCAAGCGCTCCCTCTGACCTAAAGCTGTTTTGGAGATGATGTAGATAAGCCTGTGCATTTTACCTAGCCCTCATCATGTGAAATGCTTTGAACATGATTTCAGCACAGAGGTGAGGATACATTGGGGACTAATCTTATATTGAACCATGTTTATTAACTGAATACGTGCGTTGTCTTATAAATAGATATAATTTCAAGAACTGGCGTGTTACAGATCCTATAGACCTGTTTTCTATGAAATATGCAAAGGAGCAATACTCGAATCTACTGCTTAACATAGCTTTTTAGCTTCTTTTAGCTTTGAGTTCGTTTTTTAACAATACATTTAGTGTTTGGTTTGGGAAGACAGACAAGTCAAGGCTTATTATTAGCCAGCAATTGTGTGTTTGCATGGTTGATAAATACTAAAACCGAGACTAAAGGATACATCAGGTTGACTCAAACATGACTCGCATTCTTGCTGGATGTATATAATGTCATCGTTTTCCAGTACTGGGCATTATACTGGGTCCATGTTTATTTTTCCAGGTTCACAGTTCATATATCATTTCAAACTTCTTTAAAATATTAACAACAACAATCGAAAAAAACATGTGGTACACCTCAGGTGGTGTACCACATGATCTGTCCTCTCTCTCTCTGAAACTCTGCCTCGCCCTGTCTGTCTCCGCAGGTATTGCTTCCTATCAGTGCGTTCAGTCTCCAGTGGGATGGAACTCCAGAGGGCCTGACCTTTCCAACTGCACCTCTCCCTGGGTCAGCCAAATCGCACAGAAGGTTAGTCATACACAAACAAACTCACACACACACACACACACACACACACACACACACACACACACACACACACACACACACACACACACACACACACGCTGAGTAAATGCCCTAAGGCTAGTCAGCAAGCAGTTCTATCTCAAATGTCAAAATATTTGACATTACAACCCCCCCCCCCCCCCCTGGCCTCTCTGCAGATAAAGAGCGGAGAGAACGCTGCCAACATCGCCGGAGAGTTGGTCAACCTGACCCGGGGGCGGATCTACGCCGGTGACGTCAGCATGTCCGTCAAGCTTACTGAGCAGCTATTGGACATCCTGGACTCCCAGCTGCAGGCCCTGAGACCGGCCAATAAAGAGTCAGCGGCACGCAATTACAACAAGGTGATTGGAGCTGCTGTTGGTGCTTAAGTGGACTTGACCTTTCCTGGAAATCAGAGCGGAGATGTCCGTGATTATGATTCTAACAATAGATGTTTTTCTTCTCTTTAGCTGCAGAAAAGGGAGCGCACATGCAGAGCCTATGTTCAGGTGAGAGACAGACAGATGGACAGACTGATGGATAGATAGATGGAATAAGTAGAAAGAATAAAACACTCGGTTTTTCTCTCTGTCAGGCGGTGGTTCAGACAGTCAATAACCTTTTGGGTCCCGAGGCTCTCGTGTCCTGGGCGGACATGAGCGGCGTTGACCAGTCGCGCTCAGCATCCCTGTTGTTAGACGCAGTAGAAAAAGGAGCGTTTCTATTGGCTAACAACCTCTACGAAGGCCGCTTCAGTGACAGGGCACCGAATGTTGGTACGTGTCCTTCTTCCTTGTGCTCTACACATCGTTCTGGTGTTACCACTTTGACTGAGCTTTTGCGTGTGTCTCTTCCGGTGTGTTCACAGATTTGGAGGTGTATGTGCTAAACACAGAGGCAGACATACAGGACCTGACGTTCCCTCACTCCTACGACAGCGACAGCATCTTGCAGATATCGGCTCAGGCTCTGCAGCAGTACAGCAACAATGGTATGTGACACCCACCGAAATGAATCAACTTTTGGGTTTGTAAACCATATTAAACACTTCTGTTTCTTTTTTGATTTAATCTGTTCCTCATTATTTTCTTGGGAGACTCTCGTTTTTTAATTTCCCTTTCCCAGTGTCCTCTCTGGATTAGAATTCTCCCACATTCCTCCATATTTATCACACATTTTCACAACTATATTACAGTAAGTGTCTCCACCTGGATTCACGCCCTTAACCCTAAGCATCCTCAGTGATCACAGATTTAGAGAGAAATGGAGAGTATGCAACTAAAACCAGAAAATACTTCAGCAACATTCAGACATCCTGGGAACTAGAGTTTCAGTTTTGTTCTGAAACATTTGAAGGGATGTGGCTTACGTTTTGTAAAAATATGCTTTGTCAGTTTTTCCTTCTAGCTTGTGGGTTGCAGTGAAGTGAATCTCCATCATGTGGCGTGCACAGACACGGGCAGTAGTACACATTGAATGAACTGCATGACTGATTACATGTAAATCTATAAACATTAGTTTATGCCAAAGATTTATGCACGTTAAAGCTAAAACTATGAATTATTAAAAATACTATTGCAGTGTTATTTTTAAGAAATCACCAGAATACAGGGTACAGTGTGTGATATTAGTGGGACCAGGAACAGGCAGTAGAAGCAATACTCGGTCAGCTCCACCTTTAACAAATCGAAACACTATATAATAAATGAAAATAATGTCTAAGTGTCTCTGTGCTCTTCACGTTGTCCCCTTCTCCTCTGCAGGCCAGGTGAAGCTGGTCCTCTCTCTCTATAAGAACCTGGGCTCCTTCCTCACCACCCAGAATTCCACTCTGCGGCTGGGGCTGGGGTTGGGTCAGGGGTCGGACGCCATGCGCAGGAGCCTGGTGGTCAACTCCCATGTGATCTCTGCCTCAGTGCACCGAGGGTCCAACAGAGTGTACCTCTCTGAGCCCGTGATCTTCACTCTCAGGCACCTGCAGGTCTGCCTGGAAACCAGTTTAAGGAAGGAGCTTGAGCTTTTCTGAAGAATCTGGTCGCTTAGTGTCCATTGTGTTTGGTGTTTGTTTCCACAGATGGAGAACCACTTTGGCCCTAACTGCTCTTTCTGGAACGGGACAGGGGTCTCTGGGAGTGGCAGGTGGTCTACACAGGGCTGCCGACTCTTACACACCAACAACACACACACTACCTGCGCCTGCAACCACCTGTCCAGCTACGCCGTCCTCATGACATATCAGCAACCGGCTGTAAGTAACACAAAAACAACACATTTTATTTTTTTATTTATCCTTTATTTATCCAGGAATGTCCCATTGAGATACAAGATCTCTTCTTCCAGGGAGTCCTGACCAACACGGCACACAACAAGTTTCAACATAAAACAAGGGCATTAAACAAATAAAACATACAATTCAAATATAAATACAGAAGGCCATTTGTGCAGTGGCAAGAAGCATAATCACATCAGCAATAGCATCAGGTAAAACAGTTTCATGTTTCATGAAGGGCTAATCGTAGCATACCTTTAAAAGCATTTACAGTAGGAATGCTAAATACCAGCGTTTAGTTCACCTTACGGCAGAGTGAAAGCATATTTAGGGTTACAGTGTGTTTATTTTTTAATTGCATTAACTTAAACGGTATAATTACTGTGTTGCGAAAAGTAGCTATTTTACTCACCTGATGCTCCGTTGAGACTTCCGTATGTTTGATTCGACGGATACATTTAGCACTGAACACAGCCATGCACGAGATATTCCCCCTGTACATTTAGCATTAGTGCACATGTATGATTGTCCTATGTTACACATTATTCATGCCACCACGCTTATTTTGTAACTTCATAAATCCGCTCCATCCTCGACAACAAAGGCTTCCTGACTCCACCTTCATGCACCCATTTGCTGTTGCACATTTGGACTCCCCTCCACCGTTCTTCCCAAATTCTTGTTTAAAAATTAAACAGAGAAGGGGTTATAATTGTGGGTGGTAGCTGTAAAAGCACAATAGCGAGACAGTGATACATGCTGCGGGCTGTTTTGTCCTGCCATGAAATTGAATTTAGTGTTCCTCTGCAAGATGTTCTCTTGGTTGGGTGTGAATTTATTCATTTGAATAGATGTTATGTAACATTCAGCGACATGCAAGCAGTGGGGTAATTCATCTAAAATGCATCTGCACATCTTCCTACATGCTGTTTATGATCAGATGAATAATGTCTCTGCTTTTGTCTCTCAGTTCGGGGTGGGTGTGGAGGAGCTTCTCGTCTACGTGGTCTCCTGGGTCGGCATCTCTGTGGCGCTGGTGTGTTTGGCCACCTGTCTCACCACCCTGTGCTGCCAGGGGGCGCCCTGGCACACGGACCACAGCACCATCCACTGCAACCTGTGGGCCAACCTGCTCTTCACTGAGCTGCTCTTCCTCGTTGGTGCCAACAAGACGCAATACACGGTGAGTGCTTGGAGGTCACCCATGTATTTTAGGAATGTATTGAACTGGTCTTATTTTAGACAAGTGGAGAGGAAACATCCACAGTACACATTCAGATATAAAACATTCCCTCTATATATAGCAGTGCTGTTCGTCAACAAAATACAAAATAATAGTACAAAAATAATGTTTAACCTGACTTAACCTGAACGTTTTCATTGTGATATCAATATTTAAAAAGTTTACCCTTTTCACTTCATTTTGTTAAATATTCCCTCTCCTCTGTGTCATTTTGCAGGTTGTGTGCTCCATCATAGCTGGCCTGCTGCACTTCTCGCTGCTCTCAGTGTTCTGCTGGTTGTGTCTGGAGGGGCTGGAGCTGTACCTGCTGCAGCGCGAGGTCTTCGAAGGACGAAACTCACGGAGGAAGTATTTCTACCTCTGTGGATACTCGATTCCTGGGCTGGTGGTGGCTGTGTCTGCAGCGATAGACTTCAGAGGCTACGGCTCAAACACTGCGTACGTTCACTAGTGTGTGTGTGTGTGTGTGTGTGTGTGTGTGTGTGTGTGTGTGTGTGTGTGTGTGTGTGTGTGTGTGTGTGTGTGTGTGTGTGTGCACACACGTGCATATTTTGGATGGAAATAATTACTTTTCTACATGTGTATAGTATTGTTTCAGCTCCTATATTGGAGTTGTTCCCTTGGAGGTTCTTATTTAACCCGATGTGTGTTTGTGTGTAGATGCTGGCTGCGAACAGACAATTACTTCATCTGGAGTTTCCTGGGCCCTGTGGGTGTCATCATCACGGTGAGAGTTCATGCTCTCGTACAGAAACCAGCCTTTTGCTACATTTTTAATCATCTCTGTGTTATGACATCATGTTCATTCATTTTTAATTGACATAATGTCAAACCGTGTTTGCTGTTTTTGTCTTTTTCGGCCTCAGTTGAACCTGGTTGTCCTGGTGATGACTTTACTTAAGATGCACAGCACTGCTGCTCTGAAGCCAGACTCCAGTCGCCATGACAACCTTAGGTAAGTACAGTGTGTCATACTAATGTGTTGCGCTGGTGATGTTCAGGGCTGATTGTGTTTCAGCAGCTTTGGCTATAATCACAGTCTTGAGGTAAATGTATAAACTGAAACAGGTTTATTATGAACAATGTTTGACTTATGTTACCTTACCTTCCAGTGGCATATTATTTTGTCTTATTATATATTCTTTTGAGTTCATGAGTTTTGAAATGAATATAAAAATCTATATTTTTTGAGCTAGAAGCAGTCTGTTATGTATGAAGGAATGATCCATGGCAACAACAAAAAAAGCAAGTTGCAACATGTTAAATAGTGAAAAAGTCAAGTATTCACAGGACAAGAACATATACAGTATATAGCAGTCATGACAGCAGCATGAATTGTTTGCATTTTTAGAAAGTGAAGGTCAAATCTTACCTCCATTGTATAAATGAAACATAAAGGGGGAATAGCAGCATTCAATAAAGTGTTAGTAAAAAGCAAACAAAAGTGCTTTTAGTTAGTAATTTTTAAAATGTACACTCAGGGGTGCTTGAAGATGGTGGCATTCTGATAGATGTGTGCAGGCTCTTCTTGACCTTGGGTCGACATTGACATTAGCAACACGCGCACCAGCTCTCCATTTGTCCTTGTTTTACCTGCCCTGTCAAGTCGGAGCGCACTCAAACCTTTTTCGTGCCATTTAAAGCTCAAGACCTGCGAAATCCAATTAGAAAGGCATTCTAGCAGATTTGGGTGAGTGAACCCTTGTTGAAATCACTTGTTGGAATGAAAATAAAATGTGATTTCCAGGGCGTGGGCGGTGGGCTCCCTGACGCTGCTCTTCCTGCAGAGCGTCACCTGGTCCTCAGGCCTAATGTTCCTGTGTGCTCCGTCTCTGCTGCTGGCTTACCTCTTCTCCTCCCTCAACACGGCCCAGGGCCTCCTCATCTCCATACTGCACTGCACCCTTGCCAGGAAGGTCGGTATCTGTCATTATGTAACATTATGTTTCATGTAGCATCATCATTTGTGACTAAACAGCTGTTAACATGTTTGAATATTGCGTGTAGGGTCAGAAGGACTACGGCCGGTGCCTGCGCCTCTCACAGTGCTGCGCCACGTCCACCTCCAGCTCTCCAGACTCAGTTAAAGGAGCCGCCCTGCGCTCCAACAGCCGCTACACCAGCAGCCAGAGCCGGAGAGCTACCGCTAACAGACAGGTACATTACAACACCCTGGATCTCTGAGTCTCTACATCTTTGTCTCTCTTTCTGGCAGCTTCTGAGTTTGACCTTGTCTGGATTATTTCTGTTCCAGAGTCGCATCAGGAGGATGTGGAACGACACTGTTCGCAGACAGACTGAATCTTCTTTCATCGCTGCAGACATTAACAACACACCGACTCTAAACCGAGGTAAAGATTTTAGATAACAGCATTGCCTTTTATACAAAAGCCCTGAGAAGCAAGTGTGAACATTTCTCGAAAAACTCAAAATTGTTTTAAAGCAGCCCTATTATGCTAATGTTGAGGTTTCATATTTGTGTCATGAGCCTCTACTGTGATATTTTTAACTGCTTTAATGTTCAAAAAGCTCTTTCTCTTATTTTTCTCGTACTGCCTGTTATGCAGCACCTCTTTTCACCCTCTGTCTGAAACCAGAGCAAGGTCTGCTCTGATTGGTTGGGATTTTAGCCTTTGCAGACCATTTAAATTCATATCTATATAACACTCTACGGGAAAGGGAAAACCCAAAGCAGCATAATAGGACCTCTTTAAATCTTAAATATAGGAGAGAAAACTTTTAGATTTAGACACTTGGACCATTTGTTTCTCTCACTTGGCTCTCGAGCTTACATACTCCTTTGTTGCTTAAGAATATTATATTTATTTTCTCCCTCTCCTCAGCTGCTCTGGGGAACCACTTCCTCACAAATCCAGTGTTGCAGACTCACGCTGGAGCCTCTCCTTACGACACGATGCTCGCCCAGGGTTACAACCTACCGTTCACCTCCACAGGTACGCTTCATCACAACGCTCTGCGATTCTCCTGATTTAGAGTCTATTCACTTCCGAACAGTTTACTCACTGTCTCTCTTTATGTTGGTATCTTTTACTGTCCGTCACCTTAGCGCAGTAACAGTGCTTTGCAAATCTCTTAAGCCACAGTGAAAAAGAGTTACAGTTTCTCATTTAAAAAGGTGTACAACATCACCTTTAAGGGAAGTTTCAACTCTCCATTCAAATCTTACATACATTTTCCATTGATCCAAAAATCCCACGACAAAACATCACCAAATTTAAGATTTGACATAAACGTAAATTATTTATTCATGATTTGTGTATGGACAGTGCACTTAAATGTAAGTGTGCTATCTAATAAGCAAATCCGATGGTGACAGTTTTCCAAATTAGCTCATACATTTCTTGTTACTTGTCACTGACAGAATACATTACGTGCCAATACCCATTTATCTGTAATGAGTCCATTTTGGCCCGTCACTTGGGCTCTCCTGCCAGAATTTCCCTGAGTGGCGTGTTTTGCCCAGCACAGTTTGTTTTTCTTTTGTGCTGTTTCTGTACAATCTGTATGGTTGGAAATGAAAGCTGAATTCTCTTTGTTTTACCCGTCTGTTCTGTTTTTTTGACTTTTAAATGTTTGTCTTTTAAATGTTTTTTTGACACTTTCCCTTTTGTCTCTCTGTCTTTACGTGGAGCAGTAGGAACCTTCAGAAACAAACTGAGTACGAGCTCTTCTTTGTTGTGCTCACTCAAATCATTAAGCGCCACTTCCTTGTTCACTTCATAGAGCTCTGCCACTTTTGCCCACAATAACTATTCATACACCATGAAGACATGACATAAATCTATCCCATTTGGCCTCATAACCAAACATTTCATCACAATATTGTTGATATCCAAATATTTCTGGTGAATCCACACCCTCAGTAGGAACCCTAAACTCTGCTCATTCAGTCATATGTTCATTCAACAAATGTTAATCTTTGTTGGTATCCCTTTTTCAAATGTTCTCTCCCTGTTTCCTCCAACAGAGGGTGGTGGGTCCCAGAGCCAGGAGTCCTGTGGGTTGGACAGTGTGTGTCTGAATGGAGGCTACACCCCCAACAGCTTCACCCTGCACGGGCTGGGAACCACGCCCGGGTCCCGAGCCGGAGTGGTGGGTAGCACCGACCTACTGCGCGAGGGAGGAGTTGGGATGGGAGGTGACGACATCTCCCCCGCCCTCCTCACCCCCCACGGGGCTGCAGATCTGGGCAGTGGTGCAGGGATGCGTCATAACCTGTCTGATGCGGCGGCGCTGGAAAAGATGATCATCTCAGAGCTGGTGCAGAGCAACCTGAGGCCCTCCACCGCCATGCCCGTCCCTCCTGAGCGCTACGGCAGCCTGGCGAGGCCTCACCTCCACGACAGGCCGGCTCTCACGCACACCGCTACTTTGACTCGACACCCACAGCCCCCCCAGGACGGGTGGGCTTCCACCGTGCATCCAAACACACGGCACAACGGACCAGAGGGCTGGGCGCACACACGGCACCACACGCAGGACGCTGAGACACATTCCTCAAACCGTGGACAAGATCACGCCACAGCGCCGCGCCTACAAGATGGCTGGTCACACTCACAAGTTCCTGGAGACCATGAGTCCCGCGAGCTGCTTAAAGATGGAGAGCGGTCGCTGCAGGGAACTCTGAGTCGCCGCGGGCTCCAGGACAGGCAGCAGGCACGCCCCCCCGATGTCCAGGCACGGCCGTACTCCACCCTCAGCCGCACCCCTGGTACTCTGTCCCGCCACCGCGGCACAACAGAGCCGAACGGAGGGACAGACAGAGACAGGGAGAGAGACAGGGAGCGTTACCGGGACAGGCCCCTCCCGCCTCCTCCTCCCCCTCCCCCGCAGGAGTCTGAGCCCCTGTACAAGGCTCTGGAGGAACCACTGCTGATGAAGCAGAGGGAGGCCAACGTGGAGACCTGGAGAAACTGCCAGGAGAGGGAGAAGGATGAGACATTTCTCTTAAAAAGAGACGAGATGATGGACGACTGGAGGGGAGCAACCGAAAGAGGGAGGGACGAGTCTTTCACCTCTCAAACGCGGGATGGAGAGATGGACGAATGGCGTGCTGGGATGGAGAAGGCGAGGGAGGATATGCTGGAGAAGAGAGGGGGGAGGATGGAGGTGTGGCGGGGAGGAGCAGAGACGGACCAGGAAGAGACTTTTATAACTCAGAAGAAAGATTTTACGCTGGAAGGATGGAGGGCTGGGATGGACAGAGACAAAGATGAATCCTTGTTTTTGAAGGACAGAGACGGTTGGAGAGCGGGGATGGAGCGAGAGAATGACAAGCAGAAGGAGCGAGTGCTGGACGTGTGGAGAGGAGGGATTGACGTAGACAGGGAGGAGTCTTTCCTGTTCGATAACAAAGATGGCGGCCTCGACGGCATGAAGAGAGGGAAAGACAGAGGGTCTCTCCGGTACCATGGCGAACGAGAGGATTCCGACAGCTTCTCTCTGCCCTTGACTCCTGACCTTGACCTTGACCTTGACCCTGACTCCTCACCCATCTACGCCCACGATTCAAATCCCTCGCTCTACCCCGGAGACCGCTGCTCGCCTCCAATCAGCATCTTCCCCCGAAGCTCTCCCCCGACAAATATCTTCGTTCCTCGAGACAATAACTCGCCTCCAAACAATATCTACTCTCGCCACTCCCCGCAGGTGTACAGCCGGAGCAGCTCCCCTCCTCGCTTCTACACCCGCACCTCCCCTCCCACGCTCTCGTACCCTGACAGCAGCCCTGAAGGTCCTGAAGACGTCAGTCCCACTGGCCAGACCCAGCGGCCCGCCCTGGAGCTGCCCTACAGCCTGGGGCGGCCCCCGCTGGGCCCGCGACCCAATCACCTGCAGACCTTCTACCAGCCGCCGCCAATGGCATCCAATGGAGAAGCAGCGTACACAGGAGAGCCCGCATCGGAGGGAGAAGACGGACAGATGCAGCGGGTGACGAGTCTGTGACTAGGGCGGTGGTGATCGGGGCATAGAAACCAGGGATGACGCGGAAGACAGGGATAATACCAAATAATGATGATCAAACTGATGGAAATGACGATGATTGTGATGATGAAGAGGACAACAAGGATAAATGCTGAAGGTAACGATGACGACAGTGATGGCTCCTCCCTGCTTCTATCTCCCGATCACCACGAGACTGCCCCCTTTTCATGTTTTGTTACTTTTCTATGACTGTGATCCATTTAAACCTCCTCGACTTCCTCTCCTCATCGTCTCTACCCCGAAGCCCTGCTGTGTTTTCCCGTCTCATCGGTGCTTATCTTTATCGGCCCATCGTCTAAGTTTCTATTGGTTCGTCGGCTGCGTGTCGCCCTTTCCTGTAGCAAGCAAACAGTGTGTCAAAGAAGCACTCGAGTGTTGCCAAAAAATACTTTCAAAGAACATGTGCATGACTTTATAGTGGCTTTACAAGGCTGCATACAGTAGGAGGAAAGCGCTGAAGTGTGTGTGTGAGCGTGTGTGCGCAAAAGAGTGTGTGCGTAGCTTGAAGAGCATGCATGTGTGTAAGGAAGAGTGTGTGTGAGTGTGTGTATATACATCATTCTTGTATAATTAATGTATCACAGTGAAGCATTTTATCAATATCAACTGGGGGGACTCTTACACAAATCCCCTCCCACTGATTTTGAACTCTTGACCAATCCCATTTCACATCAAGACCAAAACCTCCGCCACCCCTCCCCCAACCTGCTACAAACTGTCAGTGATGGGACTCGTTGCCATGGAGTTTGTCATAGCAACAGGACTCTTGAATCCAGAGCCAGAGATCATATGAAACCTCAGAACTTTTCTGCGCCCCTGAGACCCCTGTACATATCGACCTCAAGTGTTCTGACTGTCTTGTATTGCTATTGAAGTTCAAGTAAACATGTGAAATAAATGTAACTGTCTTTCTCTTTGTGTGATTGTACAGAGAAAGGGGGGTTTCACAAGAAGATATTCACAGTGGAAAAGGGTGGGGGGTGAGAGACTGTTGATGCATTTAATAAAGAGAATCAGATAAATAAAAAGATAAAGAATACTTTTACAGTTGAATGTAATTAAGTATGTTTACTAAGATACTTTTCTGTACATAAAGTACTTTTACTTTACTAATGGATGGATTACTGAACAGGCCTATAGGGAACAGGAACAGGGGCTCAAAGGTCATGGGCCCCCCCTGGACTTGATATAATAACTGTACCAACTAGGAAGATATTTAAAGGGGCCCTATTATAATCATTTTCACGTTGCTAATTGGATTATGTGCCTCTACTGTGACATGTTTACATGTTTTAATGTTCAAAAAGCTCTTTATTTTTCTAATACGGCCTGTGTTGCAGTTCCTCTTTTTACCCTCTGTCTGTAACCAGAGCACAGTCTGCTCTGATTGGTTAGCTGACCGGCTCTGTTGTGATTGGCCAACCTATCAGAGATGTCCCGTCCCTTCAACCCAGTCTCACGGCATTTCGTGTTATAGTCAAAAAATTAATTTAATCCATTGATTCGTGTTCACCAACATGATTTTTTTCATGTCACACAGAACGATTTTAAAAGCAATGTATTTCTATTGGTAGTATGTTTCGTGCCTGCACCACGTCTTTTTGTCCGGTCGGGTCTTGGAATACCAGAAGCTGTGTGGTTCATAAAAACATTTTCTTACTCAATATCTTACCCTAAGCCTAACCCTATCCCTTTTATTTTAAATTGTATAATGTCAGAGTTTTTTTGCCGTCTTTGAGGGAAATAAATGGGGCAAAGAGCATACTGAAATCTGTATTTTTTGTCATCTTTTTTTCCTTCTAATTTGTTATTATTTGGTGCAGGCACGAAACATACTACCAATAGAAATACATTGCTTCTAAAATCGTTCTGTGTCAGAATACTGAAATCTGTATTTTTTTTTATCTGTTTTTCCTTCTAATTTGTTATTATTTACATTGCTTTTAAAAATCGTTCTGTGTGACACGAAAAAAATGGCGAAATTGTGTTGGTGAACACGAATCAATAGATTCATTTGACTATAACACGAAATGCAGTGAGACTGTGTTGGTCCCTTAGCCTATCACGTACAATGTGTTGGAGGGCTAGCCAATAGAAGCTCAAGTGTTACGTACTGATGTCATTATGTCACAGAAGTTAACCAAGGATTCCAATGGAAGCGTTCAGGCCTTTGGAACTTTGGAATTGTATCCCTTGCATACCATTTACATGCACAAAAACCTATAGTGGCTTTTAACTTTATCCATACTTAAGCCACTGAGGGATGGGAACGGGAGAACTAAGTTCGGACGCGTGTTCCAGATGATAAAACAATGTCCATACGAGTGTATATCTTTCAATCTATCGATCCTTTTATTTTGTTGTCCATATAGCCTTTCTGTTACCATTCAGATACCAATATATGCACGCCAGTCACGCTGAATACAAACAGGTTTAACACACACAGCATTGGAACTGCATTAAACGTGCAGATAAAATGCAAACAAAGACACATGCATTATGGCTCCGACAACCTATACGACACTCTTTCAGGAAAACCCCCAAAAGCATATTAAGGCCCCTTTAAATTTACCTGAAAGAAACCTTGAAACGACTTCAAAGACAAGTATCACAAAAAGATACCAAATAGCTGCAAAGAGACACAAAGTGACAAAATGACTACTAATGGTGCATTTCCACTGCAGGGCCTCGCACGGCTTAGTACGGTATAGTTAGGCCTTGGTAGGCCAGGCTCACTTTATGCTGCGTTTTCATTACAGTTTAGTAGCTGGGGCAGAAACTATAGTAACGCAGTGTAGGCGGTGCCGTGACGTCATCTTCAATGCGAACCAACATCAGCTGTTAGCCCTCAGAGCTCACAGCTCCTCATATCTGTTCAGAAACTAGACAAAAGTTAAACAAGTACAAACCATAGACTGTCTGTGTCATGGCGAATACAGTCGCTGCTTTATTTATGTCTGTATTGGCCGTTGTTGTGAGTGTGGACGGTCGGAGCATATACTGCGTTAGCTTAGCCGATATCCATTCAGAAAACACGCATTTTAAAAGGTTTTTCGCCTGCCGTCTGTCTGCAGACTTGTCAAAGCATTAATTCATGGTTTTTACTATACGGTATCAGTATGTTGTTACTTCGGCATCATTTTGAAACGTGTATTACAATTAAATCACGGTAAAATTATGTTCATTTTGTTGTAGTTGTAGCCCCCTTGTCAGCGATTCTCTCACTAGTTTAGCATACTCAGCCCGGTGGTTGGACCAGAAAGAACCTGTATTTTGGAGGGTCTTAAAAAGTCTTACATTTGATAATCAGAATTTAAGGCCTTAAAAAGTCTTAAATATGATCAAAAAAATAAGAATAATTAAATATGATTTAGAAGGTCTTAAAAATGATCGGATTTGAAAGGTACTTCTGTGTAGCGATCGTGTCTAAATGTGTTTTGGGGGAAATGTCCGGGCTGCAAAGTAATCAGTACGGTAATAGCCTTTCAGTTCCCCCCAACAATTTGTATTGAAATAAATCAACATGGAACCAGTAATCACTAACTTTGTTTCCCCCGGCCCCTTATCGAAGAACACCCAGCTAGTAACCTAGCAACCAAGCTTCAGCTAGCGGCAGTCAGTAACCTTGGTATCTTCGAATCTACTTACAAATAAATATGGTGAAGTGTAAGTTCAACCATATTTGGTTGGAAAACATCTAATTTAGTGCTTGGTTGAAACCAGTTGAGGAGAACGTGTCTGAAGCCCGCTGCACCTTTTGCAACAAAACAATTGCGTTTGTTTTGCTAATGTAGCGTTAACTCCCGCAACAACATCGGGAGACCGGTAGGTGCTGTGGACGTTAAATACCGTAGCTAAACACCAATCACAGCAACGATGAAAGATTGTAGCTAAGGCAGCAGAGCTCTGAATATAGCTCTTGTCACTCAATCTCACACACACACACACACACACACACACACACACACACACACGCACGCACACACAGTTCTGTGTAGCCTATACTGTTATGCTGTTATGTTCAGTCATCGTTCTTATGTTGAACATGAATACATTTACTTTGTAAGTAATTATGGGACGTATTTCTTCTTTCATAGCAATTTTCCTTCATACTTTCTTGCCATGAAATAGGTCTTAAATTCTATTCAAAGTTGTCTTAAAAAGGTCTCAAAAAGTCTTAAATTTGAGTTGGTGAAACCTGCAGGAACTCTGGAAACAGTACCCGCTAGCCGGAACTACCCCTAGTGGAAACGCAACAAAAAACGGGCCGGGTTAGCACGGCACGCTTAAACCGTGTTACGTGCTGCAGTGGAAATGCGCCATAAGAGACTAAATAACTGAAAAAGACACAAAACAAACTCAAAAGGAGGCTATACAACTACTGTATGAACTTTGTGATTTTTGCTCCTTTGTAGAAGAAGAGGTGGTACCCTTGCAGGGGCCCATTGTCTCATTTTCCGCCCTTGACTTTACTTGATTAACCTACATACATTTTTTGCTATATTCTTTTTCTATTCCACAAGACTCGTTTATTCTCCCCTGGCATCTGCTGTTACTTTGTAGATTAACATGTTCCTACAATCTAGAAGATTTTAAACGTACAATGATTTTTAAATATTTGATTAAATCAAGTATTGTTACAGATTCAGATTGTAGTTATTAATATAAATATAGATTATATATATTGATTATACAATGACATCAAAAATGTGTTATGAACACATGTTGTGTGCAGTATTATGTCAATAGACTGTATATATAAAGATTATGTCACAAACTAAACATAGACAATGTTTCTTTAAAAAAATCTCATTTTTATTAAATGATCTGTGTGCTCTTGGAGTGGTAAGTAGTTTAGCAACAACATTAGCATTTCAAAAAATCTGAGAGCTATAGCGTCCATACTTTACATACATGGATTATATCTATTGTGTAGAAATGTTCACTGTCTATTTTGTTATTAAACAGACTGCACACAAAGGACGGACGCAGCCTGCATCTAAATGGTACAACATTAGGAAGATGAGTTGCCTTCTCGCTATGCGCTTTACTCAAACACCATTACATTCACCGGGTTCTTGTAAAAAAGAAAAAAAGTAGTAAACAACTTCAGTAAAATATATATTATATGTTTGTACAAAATGTATTACATCCTACATTCCATATCAATACTATGTGGTTATTAATACTACACTGACAAAACTGAAAGGTTGACTTTAATTAAATGTATTATGTCAACAGATTTCACTTAACCGTATTAGGTAGTTGAAAGCAATAATATTTTTTCTTTAAACGTAATATTATTGCTCTCAATTAACCTTATACGGTTAAGTGAAATCTGTTGACATAATACATTTAATTAAAGTCAACATTTAACTGTTTCAGTATAGGGCAAAAAGTGCTTTTACAGTATCATTCGTTGTACAAAATATGTATATATTTACAGGTGACGTTTAGAGTGGGAAGTGGTTGCTGTGTGTTCAGGATTCAGTCTTCTTTTCTCACAGGTGAATGTACACATGGAACTAAGGTCCGTCACAAGGTCAAAAGGTCAGGTGCTCTGGCTGCTTACACTCGTTTTTAGCACCCTCTCTTTTCCTCTCTCCTATTTCACGTTCAGTCACATTCAGTATCTCCCTGTATCTCAATGCTCCAATACTGAGGTATGTGGTTTGACTTCACAGGAAATGGTCTCACATTCTTCATATTTCTTGTCTGTCCACTCTAGACTACAGGCAGCAGGTGGCAAGGGTTGGTAGAGGTGAGGTTTAGCAGACAGTGTGGAGGGGCGACAACGGGCTGTCCAGGGTGTCAGTCGGAGACCGACATGAACTGGAGCTTTTAAACATGGACGAGATATGGAATGCCTGGAAAACACACAAGCACACGCCAAACTTTAGGATGTTAACAGACCCTGGTAGCTATATGGATATGCCCCAAAACTAGGTAAGGTGTACTCACCACCCAGTAAGCAGTCAGGGCGCCCTGTATGTAGCCTGTGAGCACGTCGGACGGGTGGTGCCTGAAGTCTGAGATTCGGGTCAGACCTGTGTAGACCGCCAGCAGAACCAGGAAGAACTGCAGCGCCGGCCTCAGCAGCCGAGCACCGCGCCATGTCAACCTCGCTTGCAGGTAAAACTATGTGACAAAAACAAACAACATGTTAATTTTGTGTGTACGGTCGTCATCTGTTATCGTAAATAATAGATTTTCCATTGAAGTCTTCCAGTCAGTTTTTTTTCATGAGATTTGGGGGAAGTAACATAGGGTGGGCCTATATGGAAGCAAACAAGAGACAGAAGTATTTGAATTTTTTCAGACTCCGAATTTATACCATTGAAAATAATTACTTTGAAAATCATGTAGGTCTATCTGAATTCTTTTTGCTCCGAATTTACGTTTATGTGAAATAAAAATGTAACAATTCAAGTTAAAAAAATTGGAATAGTCAAATTCAGATCCCAAAAATTCAAGTGAAAAAAATTCGAATGTACAATTTCGGTGTTTAAAATTCGACGTCAAAAATGTCGGTGTTTAAAATTCGATGTCCAAAATTGCGATGCAACATCATCCGGGCTACTCAGACAGGATAAGCAATCGAGCCCGAATGCAATCAAACCGACTTCTGGCCTATCAGAGCCAAGCAGTGAACTCCGGGACAGAGTGCGGTGAAGCCCAATGCTGCAAACTGTAGGCGATGGATGCAGATGGGATGCAGATGGGTTGGCAACCCGTAGACCTAGGGTTGCCAACCGTCCCGTATTAACCGGGACGCCCCGTATTTGAGCCAAACGGGGCGTGTCCCGTACGGGACTTTGTTTGTCCCGGACTCCCGTGTAAAGGGAAAAATAAAAAATATTTTTCTGTTTGCGCACAATGCAGTGTGTCTGGCTGCGTGCCTGTGTGTTTGTGTGCTGTATGCGAAGGGCGCTAAAACCGCTCAGTTGACAGGGCAGGCACAATGCTCGCACGTGTGTGTGTGAGATTTTCTCCGGTGGGCCGCGGGCGGCGGGCGCAGCATCATTGTTTGTGTGGCATGTCAGCCTGTTCAGTCGTGTGGGAAAATGAGCGCTGCCGGTGGAGGAGGTGATAATGAAAGAGGAGAAGAGAGAGAGGATGTGGTTCTGGGCCCTGGCCCTTCTAAAAAGAAAAGACTTGTGTCTTACAACAAACGGTGGGAAGAAAAACACAGTCGGGTAAAGCCCGTGAGTGGAGATCTGTCTCGGGTCTTCTGCACCTTGTGTCGGAGGGAGTTTTCAATAGGTCACGGTGGAGAAAACGACCTGAAACAGTATGCTGGCACACTTGCTCTGCAATGATGTTTTTTGATATTTCTGTTAGGAAAGGACATGCCTGAGAGACAGGACTGCTTCACCATTTTCTCTTTCTCTGAGGCCCAGAAGAACATCCAAGAGGGAAAGGAAAAGCTGATGTTATGAGATTTAAGAGCAGAACAGGACATTCACTAAGAGACACTTATATTGTAACACAAAGACCTGCACACTGACTAGTTTTGTAGTCTAACAGCAACTTAATTTGTGTGTTGTTTTGTGTTTTACGTTGCACCTCAGAGACAGTGTGATTATTGTCAGGCCTATAAGGTTTGGTAATAAAAAAAAAGTCAGCTGATCAAATGCATGTCAGATGTGAATGTGTAATCTAAAATTTTCAGTAAGAATAACGGACAAAAGGAATACAAATACAATTTATTGAAATGTGAACTAAAAGTTATCAAGCATGAACCATCACCATTTAAAAATAAAAATAAAAACAAAATAATATACATAAGTTAAACTAAATGTTAATCTGTTAATTGACATGCTAGGCCTGTGCAGGTGGTAACAGCTATGCCCAGCATGGGCTAAGTTCTGTAGGTGCAGCTGGTGCAGGTCCTCCTCCCTCAGGCCTGGTCCTCCTCCCTCAGGCCTGGTCCTCCTCGCAGGGAAAGACCCTCAGCCCTCTCTGGCCAAACCAACAGAAAGGACGTTCATAAAGCTGAGGTTTCCCCCAAAGTCTCTAATCGTCCATCCTGTGAATATGAGAGGGGACAAAATAGTGTAATAGATGCTTTGGACAATAAGAAATATAAAGTTAACTGTTGAGTTGCTCAGTTTTTTTTAGATTGACAGGGTTTAATAATACAAAATGAGAGGCACCGTAAAATAAAGATTGGTCTTTCAATAAATTGTGTTGATTTTGTCTTTTGAATTGTTCGTGTAAAGTCAAGTAGCTAGAACTGTTACTTATAGTTTGAATGATACAGTCTGGTTATAATGTTTGGAGGAGGCATCACAGGTGAGAGCACCATTTGCTGTGTTCCATCCACAACAAATGCACACAGATTGATGTGTGTATTTATTTATCTACTATTCCTTGAATCATTACTGTCAGTCCAAAACAAGAGATTTTGTTTTAGTAACATGTTTTTAAAACATTATCTCTTTTCCACTACACTATCTGGAATATTTTAGTTTTTACATCACTACATTTATCTAACAGCTTTAACATTGTAAAGGTGTCACTTCGGACTCATAATAATTATGACAGCATGTCCTCCTATTTTGAGAGTTTGAACAAACCAGACCTTCATCTATTAATTTAGAAAATAGTCAGCACATTAAACCATTATGAAAGTAATCATTAGTTAGCTCATTGTTCAAAATGAGCTCCAACTACAACAGTTAAGTCAACTCTTGCATCGGTAATAACAATAAAACAAATATAATATAGTATAACTTGTGTTTACTTTAAATACTTTAACAACACTTTCCTAATTATACTAGCATACTTTTACTAAAGTAACATTAACATGTTTAAATGTAGGGCTTTTGTAAGAGAGTATTTGTATAGTGTAGCATGGTCTACTTGACTTATCTAACCGAAGTGATCGTTACGTTACTTTGCAAACCCCCCCCCCCCCCCCCACACACACACAAAAGGACACGGTAACGTTGCGATTCACTTCCATTAATGATAACTACGGAGCTTGCTAACAGCAAGGCAGCACAAGGCTACTTCACTCATTTAGCTAGCTAATGTAAGATACAAATGCTGTCGAGCCCTCACTGCTTGTAAAATAAAGAGCACAAACTGACTACTTACCCGAGCCCCGCTGTTCTCCGTCATTTTCTCCCGGGTTGTTGTGATCACATGACTGACAAAGCCGTGCTCTGATAGGCCAGAAGTCGGTTTGATTGCATTCGGGCTCGATTGCTTATCCTGTCTGAGTAGCCCGGATGATGCTGCATCGCAATTTTGGATATCGAATTTTATACACCGAAAATGTTGATGTCAAATTTTTTTCACTTGAATTTTTGGGATCTGAATTTGAACATTCAAATTGTTTTAACTTGAATTTTTACATTTTTATTTATCATTGGTAAATTCGGAGCAACAAAAATCAGATACATGATTTTCAAAGTATTTATTTTCAATGCTATAAATTCGGTGTCTAATAAAATTGAAATACTTCTGTCTCTTGTTTGCTTCCATAGACATAGCGCTTTTTGACGTTTGGGGATCCTAAAGTTGGACAGAGTTTTGTGTATGCAGCACCTTTGGTAAACAGTGCAAACATCTTAATTTGCATGTGTTTTTTTTAATCTGCATCCTTTTTTTAAACTGCAGTGCATTTTCCCTAATGGAAATGTTTTGGCCCGTTGTAACAACTTTGCACCTGTCGGCCACCGTTAAAAGAGCATGGTTGATGGACGGCACCAATCTTATTTGTATATCCTATTAATGATGACAGTATGTATGCCAATGTTACTCATTTTGGATAATATTCGTGTGTGCAGTATAATTCCATCAGTACAGACGAATGCCATACCCACCCCTCTCTGTGCATTATGTTTGTGTTCATTAATAAGTATTTGATTGATATATAGGGGGATGGAGGAATGTAGCTTGAGTAAAACAACACAGTTGCCCTCTTTGTTATTTTGGTGATCCAACCATGACATGAATATCTCTTTAAAAAAACAAAACACTAATGTATTTAAATAACATTATAGACACATGGAAAAAGTAGAGATGAACAGTCTGGTTGGTGCAGTGGATGTGACTTGTTTTTCATCTTCCCTTTTTAACCAGCAAGACCAGCCCCCCACACTCACATTAATATGCTGTGTGCATACATGTACATGTGCAGGCCCTTGCACAGGGACACACATAGGCTGCCATAAACACATATAAATGCGAGGGCTTGCACACACACACTGACACAATAGAGGAGAGCAGTGAGGCGGTGAGGCGAGGTCACACTCCTCCCACAGCCGAACAAAGCTGTCTCTGTTTGTCCCATTTCTCCTTTCAGACCTTTTCTTTCTCCCTCTCCTCTTTCATTCCCTCGCTTTCTGCTGCTAACTGGACAGAAGATGGCTCGCTGTTTCATTCATTCTCACTTTGTATTTAATAGAGAGATGGTAATTAGAAATTGGAGAGATGGCAAATTGAATTTTTGCCTGTGTGTGTGTGTGTGTGTGTGTGTGTGTGTGTGTGTGTGTGTGTGTGTGTGTGTGTGTGTGTGTGTGTGTGTGTGTGTGTGTGTGTGTGTGTGTGTGTGTGTGTGTGTGTGTGTGTGTGTGTGTGTGTGTGTGTGTGTGTGTGTGTGTGTGTGTGTGTGTGTGTGTGTGTGTGTGTGTGTGTGTGTGTGTGTGTGTGTGTGTGTGTGTGTGTGTGGTGGATGGTTGGATGGAAATACTTACTGCTAAATAGAGCATTGTGTACATCGCAAAGGAAGCGTGGCCAGAGAAGAAAGACTTCCTAAAAAAATAGAGACGTTTTTAGAATAACAAAATAAAAGCATAAACCCACAGATCACATGTCCTTGAACATACAGCACGCGCGCACGCGCACGCACACACACACACCTGGCCTCCTCCTCCAACCGGTGGTCAGGCTGGCGGCAGTTCACTGTTGCAACGTAGGTTCCAGGTGTGCAGTTAAGCGACGCATAGGTGACACCGCACACAGACAGGAAATGTGGTCGCAGCCGCCCGACACTCAGCTTAGCCATGTTGGTCAGAGACTGTCCGACGAAGCAGCCAAACAGGAAGCCGCCCAGCTCCTTGTAGAGACAGGACACATACAGGTTCCTCACGAAGGCCTTGGAGCTGATGCCTCTGAAACGAACCCGGTAACACTCCCCGAGAGCGATCTGAAGGAGGACACATCGTCATATAACATTCTCTTCCTTGTGTCAAATCAATAATGGACTGTTAGTTATGACAGGGATGTTGAGTACTCACAGTGAGGCCGGTGATGATGATGCCACCGGCGATGAGTAATTCGTCAGGTATGGCCTCTCGATGCAGATAAGGATACGTGATGCTGGGGTCCCCGCACATGAAGCCCCTCCTGTTAGGACTCACTGCTTTCAGCTCACACACAAAGAAAGGGATGGAAGCTGCACGGGAGGAAAGGGACATGATTTGTAATCACAACAATCCCCACTGGGAGTATAGACATTCCTTTTTGTGATGGGAAAGTGGAGATGATGCGTGGGAACTAGAGGATGAGAAAGAGCAATTTAAGAAGAACCCAAGTATGCACATCAGTTTTTCAAGATGTGCTATCCCCTAGAGTTCTATTTCTACTATATGCTTTTGAGCCATGCTAGCAGTGTGGCTCTGGGGATGGCGATGTTGTGATGTTGGTAGGTCAATTTGGTCCAGTCTGAAATATCTCAACTCCTTAGCCCTAAACTTAGATTTATTATCAAACACTTGCAAAACACACGTGAATAGTTCCCATCAGCCTTCAGCCATGGCTAAAGAACAAATAGTAGCATGCTAACACTCTAAAATTAAGATGTAAAAATGGACAATTACCTGCTAAACATCAGCTTGCACTGTCAATACTATTATTTTGAGTTATGTTAGCTTTTACATTCAGCTAGGCAAGAACTTAGTATAAAGAAACCACCTCAATATCACCTCAAACTAATGGCAGCATGGTTTGAATCTGATCGAACAAAGATGCAAGTCGATAACAAAACTAACAGGGAATAGGACATGGGAAGATGGAGGGCAACCCTGTCTCCTAAAAATTACGTTCCCACAGAACTAAACTGCATTCTCAATTACGTTTAGCAAGAAACGTATTTTCTCCCACGTTACGTTTCTTATGAACGTATCTTAAATACGTTTATATCTTTGCTATTTATTGTCTTGCTTATAATAATGATAATAGTCATTTATAAATATCATTTTAGATCACACATTTGAAATCAGTAGGCGAGGCTGTAATTTCGTCAGCTGTTACTCTCATGAGTGAGGCAGAAAATAATAGTTTTAACATGTCAAAAAGCTGCTGTGTTGTTTATTGCACCTCAAACATTAAAACAAATCCAGAGTTACGTGTTTCTGTACTTCCTCTAAGAAGAAAGGACAGTAACAGAAGAGCTTTGTGGCTTCAGGCTTGATCGCCGTTCAAATGACAGCGTTGGTTTCCCCAAAAGTGGGCGGGGCTGTAAAGTGACGATTTTACTCTCATCTATTATTCAAAACCATTCTATTTATTCTAACTTAAATTACATGCCAGTGTTTTTATTTTAAATCGTATAATGTCGGACTTTTTTTCCCGTCTGTGAGGAAAAGAAATGGGGCTTAGAGCCTCAAAATACTGAAATCTATATTTTTGAAAATATTTTTTTCCTTATTTACTCAACAATAACACACAATTATCCTTGTTTTTATTTATTCGTTTAATTCTATAATCTTGGGCTTTTTAGCCTTAAATAAAGTCACCGGAAACAGACGTAGGCCTATAAGGGACATTTTGAAGATACACACAAACCCACTGAACAGATTACCCAAGATCCTCAGCTTGAAGCTCGTTGATTGGATGTTTAGCCGCAATGCATGTTGGGATATGATGTCAATGCGATATGATATCCAAAAAAAATTAAATAATAATAATAATAATATTTTATTCCAAGTGTTCTTGCTTTTCTCTTTGGAAGTCATCACATAACGGCATTGTAATACACAGTTCGGCTGCATTAAATATTACACATCTGCTGTAGTTCTTTATTTATAGAGCCCTGATGAGAAGACTTCTGGACAAACAGGAGAACTGCCGCCAAAACTGAATATGTGACATGAATCATAAATATATCAACAATTAAACAACACCTTGCATTTCTTTTCACAAAATACGTCTCCTTGCAGTATCAATACTAATTCGGCTGACTTTTATATTTGATCCAATTGGTAGATAGGTTACATTTACACCATAACGGTGCACAACTGATAGAAAAGGACTGATTTTCTTTGAATATCAGAATGTAAATACTGAGTTGAGAGAATAGTCAGGGAATTTGGGTGATGGGAGACACATCTATGGAATCACAATTTCAATAGCTTACCATTAAATGGCGGATATGCCTTTCTGTCTGTGATGTTTTACAAATCAGATATTAATGTGTAGAAGTAAAGCATGAGAAATAGTATAGCAATATCCTGTAAAATTACAGTAGAGACGTGCCATAGAGAACATGTTGCTAAACACAATAGCCAGCATGTGTAGTTCTGGGGGGGCGTTCGAGTCCAGTTTTGAATAGTCTGCCGTGGTTTCGTTCTATTTCAAAGAGCTTGACGCTCGGCGTAACCTTGGCGCACTGCCACTCCAACACCCAATCACAAAGCTTGGGTTTGTCACGGGGTTTGTCAACGGGACTGTAGTCCCAAACGATAGCTGGGGATTATGGGTAGTGTAGTGTTTTCGGCCATCCTAAACTGAAATGTTTTTCGGATATCATATCGCATTAACAACACCACATCTGGCGTCACAGAGATCTTCTGTTACGGAGCGTCCACACTACAGCTTCAAAAATAGCTTGGAGCTGGGCGTGTCTGGAGCTTGGGGATTTTATTCAAGCAACACGGCCAACAACCAATCACATGAATCTCCCGCCCCCGACATACAAAGCAAAAACCCCCGGGGATTGTATGGGAGCAATATATATATAAACTCCCCAAACAGGCGAAAACCTACCAGTTTCCCCCACTGTCTCTGCCACCTCCCTCCATGCCTGGTTCCTCCGGTTTGTATCCCGGTAGGTGAAGAGGGTCTGGTCATACAAAACCGGGTGATTCGCTACGGCGATAGTTAGTTTCTCCTCCGACTTTTTTTGAAATATAGAAATGAACGGCGGGATATCTCTCCCAGCTTAGACGCGGTTTGATTGGCTACGGCTTCAGCTGTCAGATTTTGGGAAACGGGATTTGATTGGCTGGCGCTGGCTACTCCGGCGTCTCTGGCGTCAGAACTTGAACAATGTTCAACTTCTGTCGCCGGAGACGCCTGAGACGGACCGCTCTGCTACCCACAATTCAGTTCGGCGAAAAAGCGCGGCGACGTGACGTCACCCCATTGAAAGTGAATGGGCAGATTGGAGCTTTCGACGCTGTCGACGCTGTCGACGCTGTAGTGTAGACGGGCCGTTACTGTCCTTTCTTCTTAGAGGAAATACAGAAACACGTAACTGGATTTGTTTTAACGTTTGAGGTGCAATAAACGACACAGCAGCTTTTTGGCATGTTAAAAACTATTATTTTCTGCCTCGCTCATGAGAGTAACAGCTGGCAAAATTACAGCCTCGCCTACTGATTTCAAATGTGTGCTCTAAAATGATATTTATAAATGACTATTATCATTATTATAAGCAAGACAATAAATAGCAAAGATATAAACATAACAAACGTAACGTGGGAGAAAATATGTTTCTAGAAGATATGTAGAAAATAAACGTATTTGAGATACGTTCATAACGAACTTAGTAACGTGGGAGAAAATACGTTTCTTGCTTAACGTAATTGAGAATGCAGTTTAGTTCTGTGGGAATGTAATATTTAGGAGACAGGGTTGCGGAGGGAGGGTCAAACGAGAAATAGTTTTGCAGGAAAATCAGGGTGGGAACTCTTTTTCCTTGGAAAGCAGGCAGAGATTGACAGAGACCAGTCTTGAATTGCATGTGAGTGTGTGTGTCATTGTGTGTGTGTGTGTGTGTGTGTGTGTGTGTGTGTGTGTGTGTGTGTGTGTGTGTGTGTGTGTGTGTGTGTGTGTGTGTGTGTGTGTGTGTGTGTGTGTGTGTGTGTGTGTGTGTGTGTGTGTGTGTGTGTGTGTGTGTGTGTGTGTGTGTGTGTGTGTGTGTGTGTGTGTGTGTGTGTGTGTGTGTGTGTGTGTGTGTGTGTGTGTGAATGTGAGTGTATGTGCATTTCTGTTGATGAGAAGAGACAGGGGCGTTGTTGTGACTTCAGTTCAACTCTTCCGTACAAAACAAAGCAAATGCTGCAGCAGATCAGAGCCAGCCTCACACTGTCTCTGTCTGTCTCCGCTCTCTCTCCCTGTTTTGCATGCCTGCACACACACAGTGGACAGAGGGTTGAGAGACATAAAAAGACAGAGAATCCTTCTCCATAAATTCAATCTGTTAGAATAATATTCAGACTATACCTCACCGTCCAGCTTTCTCCAATTAGCCGACATTATATAACCTCCCCCTGTCACATATAGGTACCATGGGAGCAACAATTACAGTCATACGCGCAGACACACACACACACACACACACACACACACACACACACACACACACACACACACACACACACACACACAAGCATTTATTTATTTATAACAAATACAATTCCCCCTGGCCCGGCTCTACCCTGAGAACTGGAGGTTGTCATGGAAACTGCAGAATTCCCTGGGCAATGCACAAACCAGCTGGCACGGAGCGCACAAGAGCGCACACGAGTGGAAATCAGAGAGCCAGCAGGAGAGAAAACTCGAAGAACTTCTTCTTTTTGCTGCTCCTGTTCAGACCCTCATCCCCGATATGATCATGCTGAATCTGACTGTCCTAGTTGACTAAATACAAAGCGATGGAAACAAAGTGGAACAGAGCTCCACATCATGGTTGAAGTTCACCTTCACCGAAGACACCCTGAATAAACTAGTAACAAACTTCAAGATAGTTCATTTAAAGTCTTCAAAGTTAAAAATATCCAACTGATGAACTCTTTCATTACTTTCATTAATTAATAAAAAAGAAGGAAACAGTACAAAGTCACACATTTGATAACACCCATGATGATCACAGATTGCTATGTCCAAACACTTCACTAAAATATATTCACATGTATTAACACATGAGACATTAAACCAGCAAATAATCACTACTGTAAGCCAGAGAACACTTGTCAGTTTTTCATAAAAGATAACAAAATTGTTGATTTATTTCTACCAATGACCTAATTGATTATTTAGCAATCAGTGCAAATTATCTGAAATAACTTATGCATGGATGGACAAAATAACAAAACACCTCACAGCAGGCAAGCAAAAGCCTAACAATACATGAACTTAACAAAGTTGTATCAGCACCTCAACTTACTTACAAAAAGTTAATAGATAGGCTATATGTAAAATGGAACTTTACTTTTTTGATGATCTGAATGATGTTGCACAGTTTCTGTTATCAAGTTCACTCCCAGTTGTTGTACACTGAGAAAGTACACAGCAATGCATTCAAAAATGAAACAGCAGATCTAAAGTAGTAGTAAACTGTATGATGATATTTACCCAGGAAGAGGCAGAGGAGGTCTAACCCCACCAGAAGTTTTCTTTCGGATAACGCCGGTCCAGTTATCTCTATGAGTTTCTTCCCAGTGCCGTTCTCCATCCCCATCCCGACCAGGCTGCTCTTGTTGTCGGTCAGTTTGAGATGGAGCTCCGCGCTGGAGACGTGCACAACTGCGCTCTGCGACCCAAATGTATCCAACATGACGTCTCAGCGTAAAACACTTGTTTGCATCAAAAGTGCAGGAGCGGCCTTGAACTACTCATGTGCAGAGCTGAGGAGAGAATGTAAGCAGGTCCACGAGTTAAACGGTATTTATGATGCTCCGTCAATGTAAATTCTCTTTTTTACGCATTTTTTTTATTTCATCACAGAGTCTGCAGGGCTCGCCCCGACTCGCTGCAGAGCATCCGTCACCTGGAAGTTATGCAGCCGTGCGCGGAAAACTCTGGTTGTGCAATAACCCGGGACCTCTCTCTCTCTCTCTCTCTCTCTCTCTCTCTCTCTCTCTCTCTCTCTCTCTCTCTCTCTCTCTCTCTCTCTCTCTCTCTCTCTCTCTCTCTCTTTCTCTCTCTCTCTCTCTCTCTCATACATATGACTGTAATTATAGGGTATGACTACAGAGGAAGAGCATTGCATGCATCAGGTGTGTGTCACTGTTGCAGTAGGTTTTTTTTCCACGACTATGATTCACCTTACAACTTTCCCAAAGACTTTCATTCACACAAACCTGAGTTGATCTGGGGATGTAGCTTAACTTCTTTAATATGAATTGGGACATTTTCACAATTTTCTGTAAACAAGCAGTTTTAAGTGTTGAAAATCTATTGGAAAATGTTTTTTTAATTATTAATAGATAGTTTTGGTCAAAGCCCTCTGTTTACCTTTATGAAGGTAAGTCACATTTGTTAAGTAGATTCTTCACAACCCAGCACCTCAAAAGTTATTCCCATTAATGTCGTATAACTGCTTCAGAAAATGGTTAAGGGGTTAATTTGACATTTTGGATTATACATGCTTATCATCTCTCTGGATGAGTATATATAGGTGAAAGTGCGTTCAAGTGACAAACTCCATTTCTGAAAAGTAAATCAAACACTCGAGTCAAGTGTCTTAAATCTGCATTTGTGCTAAAGACCAGCAGGTGGAGACCTCACTTGCAAAAAGATGTCCAACTGTCTAAAGGTCTATGAGGAAATGACCCCTTGATATATCAACTTAACATCTTCTTATTCGTTTTTTTTATAACAATCACCAGTTTGAGGACTTCTTATAAGCAGCATGTTGTTAGTTTTGTAAGTTATCTTCCGATCTAGAGTCAAAATGAAGATACAGTAGCTTTTGGCGTGGCTATATTGACAGGCAGCTTATTTCACTGTGCGGTCCGGTTTGGCTGTTTTCGTGTCACAAACCAATGGGTGATTTAATTGTGAATGAATACGTCCAATTCTATATACATTCCATACGTAAAGCAGCTAAGCATCTAATAACAATAATTGTAGAGTAAAATATGTGGGTTTTTCTTTTACTTTGGTTAAGCTATGGGGTAAGTAACTTCCAAAAGTTATTACTGCTTTATTTACAACTTCACAAAAAATGTAAATTAATTAAACTATAGTTAATTAATTAAACAAACCACCAGAAGGTTTTGAAATATGCTTTTTATAGCACATTTACACTTAGGGTTGTATGTACAGGTTATATTATATTTAGCAAAACGTTCCTAAAGACACATTAGAAAGTAATAAGTGCCAATTAACACAACAAAAGGTGTCATTACAGTATCCAGTAACCAGAGCAAGGCAAGGAACGTTTATTTATATAGCACCTTTCAACACGGCAATTGAAAGTGCTTTACAAAGATGAAAGACATTAAGAAAATGGCATTTAAAAACAGTCAAGATAAAGTAAATATAATAAAATAAACATAAACAATAAACATTTCAGCCCAGTTCTGATTTATTATCACTGTATCGCCACCTGCTGACCTACAGTAGCTCTCAGCTAAGATAAACTTAGAGTCTCCCTCAACGATGGGGGAAATGAGACACAATAGTTTAATCACAGTCAAAGATACATTATCGTCATATTTGTATCAGTTCTCTAATATACCGAAGTAGTGTAGCGTAATAAATAGTGTATGGAAAGTATTTGTATTTCCACTCTGCTGAAGGGGCAAGAAAATGCACTTTTCTTGTCTCTTCTGCTGAAGGTCAGCAATGTTGTGTTCAGTTTCCATTCATAGAAGAAAATAAAAAGAAGCATGAGAGAGCGAGTTTCTGTGCTTTTTTATTTGTGAACTGAAAACTGAGGCAGGGTTTCCCTAAAGCCTTGCGTAATCCTGACCACAGAAAACTCCAGCTGTGGATATGAAAACTGCGTTTGTGAGCATGTGTGTGTGCGCAAGTTCATTGATTCATATTTACAATAGTCTAATGGCTTTCCTTTGGAGATTTCTTTCTCATGTATTTCTTAAATATCACTAAGGACATTAATGAAATGTTGAAATAACTCCACATGACACATTACAGCAGATGTCTGAGTAATGCTGTCGTCACTTCCTGAAAAGTAGAAAAGGAGATGCCTGGGGGAACTCTTGATTCCTTTCACTAACAGGTTGGTTAACTACATCATCAGTTCAGAGTTACTGTAATAATATTACTTTTGTCGGTAACGGAGTAGTGTAACACGCTACTTTTATAATTCATGCGCAACTTTAACCAACATGCTCGTTCAATTTGCGTACACGTAACAGTACCGTGCGTTCATGACAGCATGGTAATGGCTTGTTATTATGCAGTTAGCAGCTAGCGGCTAGCTAGTAATTATGCTAATGTACACATCAATCGTTATGTACTTCTATTATGCTGTAACAGGATCTAGTGATATCCAACAGAGCTTCATTTAGCCTGAAAGAATTATTGCACTGTGTGTATATATATATATATATATATATATATATATATACACACAGTGCAATAAACGTGTTAGTGCAATAAGAAGCTACAGGAACGTTAATCTACGTCGGTAATATTAACTTTATTTAATACAACATTTACGGTACAAGATTTACATCATACAGCCCATGTAGTATAATATTTGACAAATGATGAATTACAGCAAACATGTGCAATATATCCATTATTACAGCTCCGTGGGCTGGCAGTAAGGCGATATGGGTCCGTTGTTATTGTGCATCAATGGGTAAAGAGAAACTCATGTAGTGCTGAACAGTAACATGAACGTGCAGGGCGGCGCGGTCCCGTGGGTTAGATGCGCGTTCATAATGCCGAGGGAAATAACTCTCAGAATAACGTTATTAGCACATTTTTACAACTTGAGGAACGAATGTTTTTAATAAGGGGTATACAAGTGTTCATACTGGGTAGTTTATTTAGTTTAAAAAAAATTATCCAACGAGTTACAGACCACTCTTTCCCCATGTAAGTCAATGGGAAAAAGTGTTTCCGGGCCTGGAAACCAAACGGATGTGCAGTACCGCCGTTTGGCCAGCACGAATATTTCCATCTGAGTCCGGCGCACTTCCTGGGGGCTTGGTTCTTCTGCTCTGTTTTCCGGTTGTTGCCTGTTTTGAATGACGAATATACACTACCGCCGCCTGCTGGTAGGGAGAGTAATTGTCACTCACGCATGCGCAGTTCGTACGTGCTCGGCTGAAGTCTTGGCGGTGTGTTCCAGTGCAACACATGGCCAACACGCAGGAGAACACGCCGACGCAACAGCGTGAGCAGAGATCAAGCGGCAAACTCTGGGGAAGAGCCGGGACGCCAATACGGAAGTGCCACACACTGCAGTTCATATATTGGCCGATAGGGACTGGCTGCAGAAAGGAGCAATTTCCATAGACCCCCATGTTAAAATGCCCAAGTTTACAGCATAAAAAAACATGTTTCTACCCATGGATGCAATAGATATTATTATGAATATAGTTAGATTCCACCTTCATGATTATGGATCTGTGAGTGAATTGTTTTCTAACACGACCCTTTTATTTATATTAGGTCTTAACGTTTTTGCATAAATTAGGGCGTGGTCACATTGAGTGACGGCTCTGTCAAGTGACTGCTGCTGCTAGCTTCTCGTCTCTCTGCTAGCTGCTCCGTGAAGCTACTGGGACTCTGCCTGCTCAGTTCATCCAGGGAACACAACTTGAAGCCGGCCGTATTTGTTTGTTCTTCATGCTTATATATCGGACTATTGTGACTCGCTCTGCGGTTAAAACAGACGGTGCATGCATGCGGTTTTGCGGTAAGTGAAAATCGAGTACCTATTTATGTGTTAATGATTTTAATCGTCTATGTAATAAATGTCAGTGGTAACTACATCGGTGCTAACGATACTAATCGTAACCTACAACTTAAAATCATAGACTGTATATATAAAGGTTAAAACGAAATAGACAAGTGTTAAGCGTTAAGTGGGATAATACTGTAGAACAAATGGCTTCTGTTTGAGGTTGATAAAATAAGGTCATCCTTGTAACTTAGAGAGATATTTTATAATGTAGGTAGGAACTGTATGCATCGCTAAGATTCATTTAAATTGGCATTTAATATGCTCAAGTATGTAGACAAGCTAATGTCGAAGTAGTGTATGTGAAATCAACCTCACAATAAGATGTGTGTATATTACAATTATTAATGTCATATTTCAAGATGATTACTTAGATATTTCAAGATGATTACTTAGATATTACAATATGGTTGGTTGAGCTGGAGTTCATTATTGAGCTTACACGTTAACGTCACAGTCATCTGAAGAACGAACCCAAACCGTGTTGTTTTTATTAATTGTATTACAAAGTGATATCAAATAAACAGTAAGCATTGGTAACACAACTTCCAAAGTTACAGTAAAATAAAAAGGACCCTGACTCGGACAATACACAATCGAACATGTTCAACAGAAGAGAATCAGTTATATTGTTTGTACACATGGTACTTTACATATATATCTGTTTGTTTAAAGTGTCCAGGTGATGCAGACAGGCTGGACCAGAGAGTGAGAGACAGAACTGGACTCCTCACAGCAGTGAACTTCAGCACAGGTACAAAGAATCAAGAAAGATATTGGTTTAAATGAATGAAGTATTGACTTTAATACACTGATATACATTCCATTAAACAATACTAAATACTAGATCACCTACACATCAGTGAAGTTGAGGGTTTTTTCCATGCACAAAGTTACATTTTAGATATTTAGCAATATGACTTTGTCAGCTTTCTAATTTAATGTATTGAAGGCAAAGATATTTAACACATAGTGAGAACTGCTACTATTTATCTCTCAATATTGTCTGTAAAAACGTGGTAAAAGTTATTCTTTCAGTGAGACAACAGAGCAAGCTTCTACAGTTGCACTACGTTTTGATAACAGTTACATATTATTTTGATAATAACATATATTTCAATGTTGATGAGCTTCATACTGTTCATTCATAATCTGATCGTCTGTGTAGCTCACTGTTGAAATAAAAGAAAAACATTACAATTACAAAATAGTTATATCTACAGCCCCTAAACACACAAACACACCGCTTTCATAAATAACACACTTGTTCTGCAATAATATGTTTTATGTTTCCTGTCATTTTTGTTAGGAAAGGACATGCCCGAAAGACACGACATCTTCTCCTTCTCTGAGGGTCAAGAAGAACATCCAAGAGGAACATTAAAAGCTGATGTTATGAGATTTTAAGACCAGTACAGGACATTCACTAAGAAACTACTTTTATTGTGAAAACACAGTCAGCTGATCGAATGCACCTATTTCCACATCGACACTCCATCCGCTGATTATTTCTATTTGCCTCAGTTTCACATCACTTGTGCCTTGTGCCGCAGAGTTTGCAACGTCACAAATAAATGGGGCCAATCTTCAGTCAGATGTGAATGTGTAATCTAACATTTTCAGTAAGAATAATGGACAAAAGGAATGCAAATACAAATACAATTTATTGAAATGTGAACCAAAAGTTAATCAAAAAGCACATATGGACAGAAGGTGTAAACCATCACATGGAGGTTTCTCCCTGAAGTCTCTGCAGCTCTCTGGAGACCATGCTGTCTCAATCCGTCCACACTGAATATGAGAGGGGGGAAATGAAAATAATAAATTTGCTTTGGACAATAAGAAATATAAAGTTGACTGTTGAGTTGCTCAGTTTTTTTAGATTGTCAATACTATTACTGTATAACTAATATATCAGGTTAAGAGGCACATTCAAATAAAGATTGGTCTTTAAATACATTTTGTCTTTTGAATTGTTTGTCTAAAGTCTAGGATCTAGAACTGGTACTTAGTTTTAATGATTCAGTCTGGTTATTATGCTGTTTGGAGAAGGCCTCACAGGTAAGAGCACTAGCTACCATCACATGTACCTTAGCTTGACTTAAATGTATTAAACGTATAGTTAAGTGATATCAAAATATAAATAACTAATGTCATGCAAACATATTAATATTTGCTTGATTCCAGTGTTGAATTTAGCACTATTGAATACAAACGTTAAGGGATTTTAAGATTCTGAAATATTATGCTAAAAACTCAATAACTTAGATTATTATTTATAGTTTTGCTGAATAGTTTCAAGGCCGCTTACCTTAGAAACGTAAAATGCGACGGCAGTGTGCAGATGGGGAGCATGTTAGCTTAGCTTGGTAGCTTCAGCTAGCTCTGGAACTTCCAGCTCGGTGGCAGCAGGTCCCGCCTCGGCTCCGCCTCTTTGCCCTTATTTGGAGCAGGCTGGAACAGGCGGGAGTTGAACTCTGACGTCACTGTCGAGCCCTGAGTGGCCGACTCCGCCTACTAAGGGCTTCTCGGCAACTCTGCAGAATCCTATGGGTGACGTCACGGACCCTACGTCCATTTATTATACAGTCTATGGCAGAGATATACTGCGCAAAATACAGATAGCAGGAGACAGAGGACAGCCATGGTCAGATAGGAGAAACATTCAGGAGCTATCTGGATCAGTCTTATGGAAACTGAACTAAAGAGAACATTTGAAACTTTAGCAGTCTGCGTGATCTGCCTGCAGGGAGGGGCGGGCCGGCCCTGCGAGTAAAGTAACGAGTAAAGTAACGAGTTACTTTATGTAGAGAGTAACGAAGTAGTGTAATATATTACTTTTTTTTTAAAAAGTAATATGTAATATGTAGGCTAATATATTACTTTTTTTTAGTAACGACCCCATCTCTGTCAGTCCTAAACATGTCAACAAATCAATCAATCAAACTTTATTTATAAAGCACTTTTCATACACAAAAGTTATGAAAGGAGAAGTGCTTTATCACCAGATCCATAGAAAGAGCTACTGTGCTCAATATAAAATAACTAAATGCCAACAGAACACAATAAACACATGACTGAAAAATACAAGACTAAAAAGATGTCAATTAAAAGCCAAACTAAAAGGTGGATAGACACACATGAAGAAAACATCATACATTCGGTTTGTTTTTGTAATTCCAGGTTCAATTCCATTTTTTTAATAATAATTAGGACCAATGGAAAGACCGGCAAATTAAAACCCCCCACACCCACACACACACACACACACACACAGTTAATCGAGCAACAAGTGAATGCATTTCCTCACAATCAGATGAGATAATGGTCAAGATTGCACTTTTTTAAACAAACCTGGAAACTTTTGAGGAATGTGTGTGTGTGTGTGTGTGTGTGTGTGTGTGTGTGTGTGTGTGTGTGTGTGTGTGTGTGTGTGTGTGTGTGTGTGTGCGTGCGTGCGTGTGTGTGTGCGTGTGGTTATTACTGCTTATGTTTAAGTTATGTTTCAGTTTCACAAGGGAACAGAAGACATGGGTTTTTGCTCTGCAGGAGCATCTGACCTTCTGCACTAATGTCATACTTGAACTGCTAAATGCTACATTTCTCTGTTTCACTGTGTCATGCTAACTTCCCCATTTTTGTCCCTCACTCCCACACAGAAACAGTCCCCACATTTGTTCCCATCTTTCCCACTGACTTTTCTCGCTTGTCATTCTTCGTGACATTTTCAATACTGGAGCACTTTTTTTGTTGCAAATCCTAAAGTTAGATTATGCTATTCTTTATAAAACACGGCATTTGATTGAGGAAGTCAAATGTATGTGTATTGCATCATGAACAATGTTTTAGTTGGCTTTACAGACCCGCAACAACAAAGCTGCCTGACCAACTTCCCCTTTAGGGCTGCAAGAGGGGAACATATGGAAAAAATCCCCAGAAGAAGAACCCCCCCCCCCTATAAGAAGGTATAAGAAAATAACAAGGTAGCAGAATGATTGAGAGTATAATTTAGAATTTAGTTTTTGATTTAAAATGTATCTAGGGAGGAACATTCATTTCCAGCCGGGATACAGGGAAAAATTCAAAGACAATAAAATACTGTCTATGTTACTAGGAAGAATTTGGAGAATTTGAAGAGCCCGTGATTAAACCACAGACAAGAATATTGCAATCACTGCATGTTGCTCAATGATTTCCCGCTTTACAGCAGTATGGCAGCCTTGGTTTAAAAAAACAATCTTATTGCAATTATGTTCACTCGTCACCGGCTTGAGCCTCAATAACAGGATACACGTATTAATAATCCTTGCAAGAAGTGAAGTAGTCATCACATACAGAGCATAGTACAACTCGTTCCCCGAACAGTGTCCTTCACATGCTTACTCCTGTGGGTAATGTCCACAGTAATGACTCTTACATGTCTAATATGTGTAATGTGTAATTGTAAAGCGCTTTGAGCACCTGTAAAAGAGCTCTAATAAAAAATGTAATGCATTATTATTATTATTATATACGTGAGAGTGTCTTACACAGTCACAAGATGCAGGAATACCGGTTCAAAGCAGTACACAATGTTGTGTTTCGATTAACTAAGGCCCACGTCAGAAATGATCATGCTTGTCATATGTCTATATCCATAGAGGCTGAATACATCGTCACATACACAGCTACAGTTGGGCCTTTGTGATCATGTTCTTCTCTGATATTGGAAGATTACATTCAGTATTTTCCCAACAAATATACTACACAAAATTGGCAAAGACAGCTGTTTTAGTGTGGTCAGCCTAAACATATCTCTGAACCGGTTACTGTCACTTCCCGTCCTATGTTTGTCTTTATATAACGTGCACTTCCCTTTCTGGAACCAACCGCAAACATTCCCTTCAACATTTCTCTCCTAGCAAACTGTGCAGATCTGATCAGCTGATCATGCTTACATCAGGAAGAAGTATTTGAGTGTGATTTCCATAAATGCAAGTGTAAACTCTCCTGTAGGGTTACAGGATCACCACCTGATGAGGAGGGAAAGCCCTCACATGTAACACCCTGACACTGGAGATTATTTACTGTAGTTTACAGTAAAAGTAAACATAACCCTTGAAATCTGAGCAGCAATCACTCACTTGAATTCACTTGAGCCTATCACACGTAAAAAAAGATTTAAACAGATTAAGCTGATTTGAATATTATTTGGCTATAAACCAAAATACTTGAGCATTAAAATGTCAATCTGCTTGTGGAGCTAAATGAACCATCAGAAGAAAAAAAAAAGTCATTAGAGTTTATCCTCTTAACAAACACATAAGGCTGTATCTTTTTTAAGAAGATTATTCGGCATCGTTGCAATGGCTATGTCTTCAACATGGTTTCCAAATTAATTTAGTAATAGAAAAAAGCCTCTCTCATAGAAGTTGCCTTAAAGTGGGGGAAGACATTGTTTCCTTAACCCTGGTTGTTTTGCTATTATTAGAAATATGTTTGGCACCCTAAGCTTTCCCATCGATTGTCCTTTGCATCACTTCTTGCAAAAGGTAGTTCCATTTGAGGGCTTTAATCTGCTGCCAAAACAGCCTTGACTCTTCTGCAAAGGCTTTCCACATGATGGGGATTTGTTCCAGGACAGTGGTATTATTAAGGTCTGGCTGACCTCTCTTTGACAAGAGTTTAGACCAGGGCTCTGTGCAGGTGCAGTGCCAGTTATACTGTCCATATGCCAATAAGTATCTTGAATCTTGAACATTTCATTATGGAGCCCTTTGTGCACATGGGCAGTAAATTGCCACACAGATAACTATTGCCGTAAGTGTGCAATGGTGGAAGAAGCAACTGGTTACTGCATCTGTAAAGTAAAAGTAAAACTAGAAACTAAAATATGTCAAATAAATGTAGTAAAAGAAGTACAATAATGGCTATGAAAAAAGTATTAGAGAAAAATGTATAAGTGTATGAGTATACAATATGAATACGCATGTTAATAACAAGTACTTAAGAATTTTACTTAAATGCACTATTTGAATAAATAAACGTAGTTACTTTCCACAACTGTAAGTGTGTAAGTTCCCTTAATTGGAACTAATGGGCTTTGCTAAACCATTAAAAACAGCACAAGATAGTAAAAATACATACAAATGTAGACAAGTGTGTCCATATACTTCTGGCCATTGGCAGGAAAGCACACACACACACACACACACACACACACACACACACACACACACACCACACACACACCCACACACACACACACACACACACACACCACACACACACACCACACACACACACACACACACACACACACACACACACACACACACACACACACACACACCACACACACACACACACACACACACACACCACACACACACACACACACACACACACACACACACACACACACACACACCACACACACACACACACACACACACACACACACACACACACACACACACACACACACACACACACCACACACACACACACACACACACACACACACACACACACACACACACACACACACACACACACACACACACACACCACACACACACACACACACACACACCACACACACACACACACACACACACACACACACACACACACACACACACACACACACACACACACACACACACACACACACACACAATTGACTTACATGCATTTCCTGGAGACTTATCCTAACCTTAACCATAACCAACTGTGAAGCTGACCGTTGAGCGGCCCGACCAAGCAAGGAGGCAGAGTCAGAGAATTCAAATATAACCCGGTGTGGGCATTTATTCATCGCTGTGGTACAGGATACACAGCCTCAATATTGCTGCCCAGGTGAACACAGTCACCAGCCACAAGGATCTCACCCACACTACCAGCCTCCACATACAGGGAAAACAGAGCCTAAATACCTACACACTAATCAGCATAACAAGACACAGGTGAGGGGGGGGGGGAGGAGACAACACAGGGCACCAGGTGAACATAATCAGGAGTAACAGACATGGGGAAAGGGAAACACTTTTCAAAATAAAAGCACATGTGCAATAGTACAAGGCCCGAAGCCGTCAGTCCACAGTGACGAAGCCATCTTCGTCACACCAACACATGCCTAACCCTAACCCTTAACCTTACCCTTACCCTAATCCTAAACCTAACCAAGTCTTCACCCTAAAATGAATGATTCCCTTCATGGGGACCTCCAATTTGTCCCCATAAGGGAGGCGAGTCCCCACACGTGACTGTGTAAACAGATTTAGGTCCCCACAAGTATAGTAATGCTAGGCCACACACACCCAACCACACACACACACACACACACACACACACACACACACACACACACACACACACACACACACACACACACACACACACACACACACACATGCTCATGCTCACTTAATAAGCCTTGTTCAACATAATTTCTTTACCTAATACCACAGCGGGCAGCAGGCGAACCAAGTCCGCGTTGCGCTGCATTCCTTGATCTCCAGTTATAACGCCGGACTCCTCCGCCGGAGCTAACGGAGCCGCAGGGGGCTAGCTACACTGAACAAAAATATAAACTTCGAACGATAGAACTATTAACAAAGCATACTAATAAAGGACTGGCTTATCTAAAGCCAGTTGAGTAGCACTAGAAATGTTTTTGCTCTATAAAACCTGATGTGCTTATATGATTCTGTTTTCTTCAAGTTTGTATTTTGTTGGTCGAACGCACTTATTGTAAGTCGCTTTGGATAAAAGCGTCAGCTAAATGCAATGTAATGTAATAAATGCAACACTTTTGTTTTTGCTCCCATTTTTCATGAGATGAACTCAAAGATCTAAAACATTTTCTATATACACAAAATAACCATTTCTCTCAAATATTGTTCACAAATCTGAAAAAATCTGAGATAGTGAGCACTTCTCCTTTGCCGAGATAATCCATCCCACCTCACAGGTGTGGCATATCAAGATGCTGATTAGACAGCATGATTATTGCACAGGTGTGCCTTAGGCTGGCCACAATAAAAGGCCACTCTGAAACGTGCATTTTTGCTTTAGTCAGTATCTGATGTGAGGGTTAGGGTCAGGGTTAGGGTAATGTTGTGAATCACTATCACAGATTTTTGTCAGATTTGTGAACAATATTTGAGAGAAATGGTTATTTTGTGTATATAGAAAATGTTTTAGATCTTTGAGTTCATCTCATGAAAAATGGGGGCAAAAACAAAAGTGTTGCGTTTATATTTTTGTTCAGTGTACATACATCCACTAAGTAATTAACGATTATCCTATTTATAGTCATACTATTGTCATATTTTACACGTGAAAGGTGATTCCACGGGTTATTGTTTCCAGACTACGGTGATTAGAGCATCCGTAGGCTGCACAAAAGTCAGGCATAGTCAGGTAGCCTACGTCTGTAAACACAAAGCCAGCAATTTCCTGTATCATAATGTATCTAAATGTAAGATGTTTTTAACAAGCCAAACCACTTGGAAGAAATCATGTGTAACTTAAGTTATGATGAAAAGAAAGAGCAGTTATGCCTCTCCCACTGGTGTAAAATTGCTGGGTAAACTTTGTAATACTAGGTCTCACTCACAGCCTCTTGTTATTAGCCAGCTAATAAATACAACCACATACACAAAGAAAAGCTGCAATTTCAACATGTCTATGCATCCTGTATCATAGCCATGCTAATAACCTTTATAATAAACCAAACCGTTTGTAAATCAGTCAAGATTTCAGCGAGTTAAGAGTGGTTTTGTGCAGATCACTCACAGTGCGTACCAGAGTAGCTGTTGACTGTAGCAAGATAGCCGCCAGTGAGCTACGCTGGAAAATCTAGTGTTTATATTAGTGATGGCGAGATGAAGCCTTATGAAGCTTTGAAGCTTTCCAGCCAATTGGTTCGCAAAAGGGTTCATCTCATGAGGCTTCATCATGGGCTTCATTTGAACACAACCCCCCTGTTGGTCAAAGTGTGTAAAACAGGCAGGTTGGACATCTCATCAGTGTGCTCTATCTCATACCGAGTTCCCAATGAGTAAAGCCTTAGAATAACTCTAAACAACGAACATAAAATCATATTTTCATGTTAACAATATTGTATTTATTCCAGTTTAATGATTGTGATTGAAAATCCTAAGGAGGCTGGTAAACATTGCAAAGAGGGATTTGTATTCCTTAATAATATTCATAAACTTAACCATGTTGTAGCCTGAGAAAGGCTAAACCATATCAAAGAATACATTTATTAACTACATTATCTCATTTAGCTGTAGCTTTTATAAACAACAAGCCACAGCACACACACTAAAGCTCCCTGAAAACACTGCAACATATGCATTCCTGTATTTATTGATGTTTTTATTCCTACATTTATTTATGCTTGTATCTATTTATTATGACATGTTCCGACCTCTATAAGTGAGGGTCTGAGCTCTCTTGACTCCATCGTGTCCCCGGGCCCGCCGGGTACAGGAGGGGTAATATGGTTCTTGTTATTATACATCCATGGGTATTATGAGCGTTGTGGTTCAACGGTTCAACCGATCTGAATCGCTTCCTGAAGCAGTCACGTGGTATCGACAGGCAGCGAGGCTTCGTTTGTCATCGATGACGTCACTGGTACAAAACGATACAAGCCTCGATACATGCTTCACAAAAAGCTTCGGGGATTACTCGACACACGCTCCGAAGCCTCGGCGCAATACGTAACATCACTAGTTTATATATCTATGGTAGTGCTGACGGAGAGCAAAAAAAACGCCACTCCGGCACTTCAAAAATTGCAGTGCACATAAGAAGCTGTACACAAAACATGCTGCAGTTTTTGTGGCTGTGTCTTAGTTGAAAGCCCAGTGGCGATCTGTTAATATGTCAGATCATACAATCAATAACGCCATCGAAAGGAATATGCTACATTACAGCTAGCTTTTTTTTAATAGTCTAAGTCTAAGCATTTATGCAACTTAGGCCTATAAATTGTTTATGTAACGTATGTGCAGGTGTGTCCATGATTTTGAGTCTGTGTGTGTGTTGAGCGCAGCGCGGTCTGCTTTTTGCAGTACAGTAACTAAAGTAGGACTACCGGTGTTGTGTCAAATTATGCACCCCCATCATGAAATGCACCCCTTGTCACGGGAACGCGCGTTTGTAAATTGAACGTTAAGACCTTAAAACGATGCTTAAAACGAAAAGTAAACGTCCAGCTTTTTTAATGGTAATTAACAGACTGTGAGTCGCTTAGTGCCTGGTCATCATATAGTATCGATTCTTGTGGTTAAACTTTTCGCTCCGTATTTTGATGGTAGTGGTGTCGAATCCTGGATTTAGCATTAATTCGTCACTTCTTTTTCAGTAATTTTTTTATTTGTGTTTTTTTTTAGTTGTGACGTCCTGTCTGTATACACGTGCTTTAAAATGTATTGTTTAATTTTACGTAGTTTAATTTTACATATTTGTCATATAATAAACTAAATATATGTTTACAAATGTTACATAGTATTTGTCAGCATATTTTTGCCACGTTATGCACCCCTTGCTATCTTACAAAATAAAAGTCTCACATTCATGAAACTTGCTCCATTCATTAGTACTAGTCCTACAACCATACCCTAAAAAATGCTTGAGGGTAGTGTTGGGGATTAATTATGTCTTACTCAGGGGCGGCGGGTGCTGTAGGCTAGGGAAGGCTAAGCCTTCCCAAATATTTGTGTCACTGCATCCTGGTAAAATACAAATATAATGTATATTGTCTGTGTCTTTGACATTAGCGCTGCTAGCCACCTGTGCTACGAAGCCAGTTCAACATATCCTGGATATGTTTGAGTAACAAACAAACTAAGAACTACAAACTAACAAACGAGATCTCGCTAAGCGGTCTTACGACGCTGGTCATCAACTCGGTAAATCAAGCCAGGGTTTCTCTCACCAGCTGAGAGCGTGTTCAGGGGGCGGGGTTAGCTACATTTGACCAATCACAAACAGGGACAAGTGTCCTGACAGCCAGGGGTTAAATTGGGATTTGATATGTGGGGGGGCTGTGTTTTTTTTGGGGGGGGGGGGCAATATATGATGCCCAATCCTAAAGCAACTGCTCCTGTATCAGATGCACTATTTCATGCCACCAATCGAGAAAGTAAACATAGAAAGTATGTCAAATAGACCGTCTTTTTATTAGTATTATTTAACTGGAATGAATTTACATTTGAAATTATTAAAGGTGGGGTAGGTAAGTTTCAGAAACCGGCTCGAGATACACTTTTTGTTATATTCCATGGAATGCTCTTAACATCCCGATAGCAATGAATATCTTAAGTGCTTGACAAAAAATCCATTAAAAAATGTCATCTGTAGAAGCTGTAATACTGTAAAAAGTACAACCAATCCGTTTAGCCGGCTGAACGGATTGGATGACCTACCTGCCTGTCAGCCTTCCATCGGGGCACAAACTTATCTCGTGCCCTCATTGGTCATGTGCGCGTTCGTGTGTGTTGGAGGAGGGGCTCTATAAGGAAGTGGCAGATTTTCTCCGGTTGTGTATTTTCAAATTCTAGCGATCTCGAGCCGGTTTCTCAAACTTACCTCCCACCTTTAATATATACACAAACATTTTTCACAAATTACAGACCTTCAAATTGCCATTTTAAGTCAACATTTCCCTGCACACTTACTCAAGAACATTAAAAAACAACTATATGAGTACAGAAACATATTATCTGAATTGATTGAAGAATGAAAGTCCACATCAATATAAGCAACAACAACATTACTGTATGTACGACCAGCTACTTCATCAAATCCCAGATGGGCTGATAGGGGAAGCCTGTGTAGTCGTGCATCTTTGTCTACAGGCTAAATGGTCTGCAGACCTTCTGGTAGCTACCCACTTCCTCACATATTTTGTGGGGTCCCAAGAGGTAAGAGGAGGTCCAACCATTTGAATGAACATTAGAGCAGAGACATTTTGAGTTTTCAGTTGTGAGCGCATTGATATTACAACTGCATTCATTTCTGAGAAACCCCTCTCACACTCTGCACTGCTCACAGCAATGGTTTCCACTGCATTCTTAAGCTTTAGAAGGGACATGTGCATCGGCACACTGGCATTCTCCTTAAAGTCCCTATAACTTTGCTTAACACCAGAGAATCCGATTTTCAAAAGAGTGCATAGCTCTCTTATTTCACACTCACCATACATTAATGGTAGAGGGCTTGGCCATGTCTTTGTATCAAGAACATTGACCTTTTGAAAGAGGGATTCCTCTTCACTGAATATGGCCGGTTATTTTTTTGCAATGTAGTATGTCGTTCTAAAGACATTATGGGTGGAAGCCAAAATGTCTTTTTGAGTTTTTAGAAAGCTTGATTTTAAAGCTTCTTCATTTTGTCTTTTTACCATGTCCTGTGCTAATGTGTGACTCTGTGAGACACTATGTTCATTTATTTTCTTTCTCAAAGATTTCATTTGCTTCTCATTGCTGTTGCCATATGGGCCTACCCTACAGTTCTGCCATTCAGTAGAGAATGAGCACCTCTGTTTCCCTGTTCTCATTGCCCCAAGGGATCCCGCTTCCCTGCATGATTTGCATCCTATTTTTTTAATTTCCAACTATTAGAAATGTATATTTCTGTGTAAAATATTCCAATTGACTTTGATTCCAGCAGTCAGGCAAGTTGTCAGCCGAAGTCTGTAACTTTCCTCCTTTTTGCTTCACTAATTTCTGCATCATGCCTCACTTTAAACTCTGAAACTTTCAAAGAGAAAGGAAATAAATATATGCATATCTCAGCTTTATGCACACACATACATAGCATCAGGCTAGGGCCAGTTGTTTCATGAGAGGGGTACAATAAAATCAGGTTAAATTGACAAAGAAAGTATATAGTAATTTTGTAAAAATAAACATAAAATACAATAATTGGTATTTGTTTTGGTAAATTTAAGTGACAATTTAGTTAAAAAGTATTTGCGTTTATAAGGTAATGAACAGTTTAATCTGCACTGTACATCCGGGTCTCTGATTTGATTTAATTCCAATAAATCGTAATATTGTAACCCCCCCCCCCCCCCCCCCCCTCCCCCTAGAACCGCCCCTGCATAGCATGGTTTAGGAAACGGGCGCTCTGCACGGAAGAACCGCAGCAGAGTCCCGCGGGAGGTGCTGCGGTGTAAAGCTCACGATCGGAGCAGAGACACACGTTCACTGACAAAGCCGACAAACTATAGCTGGTCGCAGAGATCTGCTATTCTAAAATAAAGTCAACAATATCGACCATTGGCTGGTGTCTTTCTCTTAGTTTAAGAAATGCTTGATTTGATCAAAAGTTAGTCAAACAAAAAAACGTTATTTAACTTAATGGTAGTCGAACGTAAAACCAGAATATCAGACGAATTCATGTTAAGAAACCTGTCAGCGTATTACCTATTTTTCTCCACACTTTTTCCCGGATTCACCTGTCACTCTGTTGGCTGTCTGTGTGACTGACGGAAGAGACAGTGTGGTCGCCGATCAGCCAAGTAGATTTGAAGAAAATAAAGAAAGGGGAAACCCGCGAAAAATTTGAAAAGTGCGTCATCTTATTTATGTTCCCTACAGCTAGAAAGAGTGTTTTATTGATTTTTCGAATTATTAAGAACCTTAAACATATAGAAAGAAAAGTTTTAATATGTAGATATTTTTTGTGTTAACATATGATATAGGCATGCTGCATACATTGTTAAGAATATGCGAGGGGCATGACGTCAGAGCATTTTCCTATGTGCCGGTGCTTAGCCCCGGACAGCCCGGCCCAATTTAACCCCTGCTGACAGCGCAGCGTGACCCCCTGATCCCACCAGAAGCGTCTGCGCTGCGCTGTGGCTGCGCCGCGCTGCGACCTCCTCCTGCGTCATAACCCACCAGGCGCTTTACAAAACGTTGCGGAAGCGGAGCGTCGTGTGTGCAGCCTCGCAGTTGTTGTTGATTTTGGAATATTTCCTGGACATTTGTACAAGTAGTAGGCTACGTAGTTAAATGGTTTATGTTTGTGTCTGTTTAAATCGTGTTTATTGTTGTTATTTCCTATTTTGTTGTGTTGTAGACTACAGACACAGTTAATAATAATTGTAATATTCCAGTTATAAACGACATGAATCAAAGATGTGTTGCTGTATTTTAGTGGTAAAAAAATATGCATTCATCATCATAATTATTCTATATATAATTTACAGTGCCTGTAAACCAGAGGAGAACGCTGGCATGTATTACTTGAAAGACGGTGGTGGGGGGGAGGAGAAGGAGCCGGTTTTGGGTGCACCCCCTCAACCAGCAAAGCAGACAACAAGGTCATTTTCATCACTTCCTGCCTGCGCCGCGTCAAAAATAGGATTCATCCTATATTTTAGAAATTCCTTGCGGCGAGGAGCTTCTGGGACGCGTCGAGCCGCGGCGCAGCGGGTCTGGTGGAATAGCACCCATTGACTAGAGTGGCCGCGATCGCTAAAAACGCCGCAGCGCAGCGCAGACGCTCCTGGTGGGATTAGGGGGTCATACTTCATTAATGAAAAGTAAACTAATATTAGACAAATATGAGCTTTAAACATCCATGACTTAAACATATAATCCAGGATAGGCCTACAAGCCACAGAGTTGCCACCTGCAAGGTGAATACAGAACAACTGGTTAAAAAATAACTAGGCCTATACCGAGTGTTTGAAAGCGTATAGTTTTATGATATCACTGCCCCATCTAAGACACGAGTGGATCTGACTTTAATTACATTTGTCTCGAGTGTTTCGTCAACATAATGTGTTGCTTAAAATAATACTTCTGCATACAGTCTGTGACACTGTAAGTGTTGCACGGCCAGATACGGCTGGAGAAGCTGACTCAGATAAGGAAATATATGATATATTATGATATTATATGATCGATGATCTGATTGATGATGTAATATGAATGATAAGTGCGACACGTCGGCGTCTTCTCTGCATACGGCAGTTTAAACTGTATTTCCTAATCCTGTAATATGACTTTAGAGATTTAAACTCCGCACACTGAGTTGATCTCTTTTCTATAGATGCCGGAGGCGGGCAGCGTCAGGTAAAAAAAGTTATTTAGCCTTCCCAAACCTGAGCCTCACGCGCCGCCTATGGTCTTACTCAAGTCTTTCTGTGTGTTGACGTTAATAACCAACCCTGACTCTGTTATCTCCTTTAAAGAATGTGTTGCTGCACTCATTCTCAGTTTTATGACCGGTCAACTCTCGGTCACAGAGCCTAAGAGTCAGGCAAGTGATTCAGTGTCTCCAGATGTTGGGGATATCTCCAGTGCTCCCAGCTGTTGATTAACTCTCTATAAACTAGTTAAAAGGTCTATCGAGAGAGAGAGGCTCTTCAGAATTGATGTGGCAACCCACCCGTGCAGTCAGAACCTCTGGCTGCTGTGACTTGTGATGTGAAATTCTCCGGCCGATACTTGTAATAAAACACCAGTGTTTGACATCAAAGCTCCAACTCTCCTCGTATCTCTCTGAGTCCTGACTCTCCATTGCTGCAGAAGTTTCCCTTACAGGTGGGATGAATAGAAACATCTTTTTGGGTGGGGTGTATTTTATGACAGGCCTGCTTATCACAATATGAACCCCCTTGCTATCTTACAAAATAAAAGGGTCACATACATGAAACTTGCTCCATTCATTGGTACTAGTCCTACAACTATATTTTAGGGGAGTGCTTTTTACGGCAGGCCAGGTTGCACCCGATAATATGCACGCTGGGAGCAACAGAAACACAATTCACCTAATAGGATAATCTAATTTGAATAAAACCGTTATGCCTTAACCTTCAACACTTAATTTGAGAAACGCCATAACATATTGAACATCACAACAAACAACTAAACAAATAAATACTTTCAAAACTAAAAGTGCACTCAGTACCTTTATAAATTGTTGGCCATTCTTATTAATAAAACTTCAAGAATCCCACCCATGGTGTGAAAAGTCTAAATCACAGACCCACCTTGTTGCTATTACAAAGTGAAACAACTGAATTGTGAAAGCATATATAATCCCACCAACCGATGCTGTCAGATTTTCGTAATTGAAAACAGCCTATTCAAGTTTTGTGGTGATAAAGTAGGAGTTTTGTATACACTGTCAGTTCTGCACACACTGTTAAGCAGATTTAGGCTCTCTGAAGTGGCTGCATTATCTGAGTGCTAAGTTGGGGAAGCAAAGGTCAGGGGTAACACTATAGGTGGAATATAATGAAGATGGTTGAATCCACACATAAAACACATGAACAAATGAAGAAACGATTAAAGATAATAAATCATGTTGGACTACGATGTGTGGATATGAAGACTCTGCTTTTAAAACCAGTTTAAGAATCAGTTGCATGGGTTGAAATGACAGTGGACTTCCTCATCCTCACTATTTAGTGATGGTTCCTGTGAAGCTGACCGTTGAGCGGCCCGACCAAGTAAGGAGGCAGAGGCAGAACGTCCCAAATACAACCCGGTGTGGGCATTTATTTCATCATAAATATGACTCACAGCCTCAAACCTGCTGTTCTCCCTGAACACAGCCTGCACACCGTCACCAACCACAAGGATCTCACACCCACAAAACAGGAAACACAGAGCCTAAATGCACACAGACTAATCAACTGAACAGGACACAGGCGAGGGGGGAGGAGACAACACAGGGCACCAGGTGCACACAATCAACAGCAACAGACATGGGGAAAGGGGAACACTTTTCAAAATAAAAGAGCAAACAGAGACAAACGGAAACACAGACAGATGCACAAACTACATACACTTCGCCAGTAAGGACGCTATATAATGCGTAACGGAGGCCGAGATCTATGGCCCCAAAGATCACCTCTGTTACAGTTCCTTCGGGGCATCGTGTTTTTTTATGATAATAGAATATCTCAAATATGTATTTACAACTAACATTCTAACCATTCCTTCAATTATCGAAATCTTTCAAAAACATAAATGTTGTGTTTTGAGAAAGAAAGAAATTTTCAACAAAAATGTATGGAAAAACAAGCAAAACATGAATCCTTTATCAGTTAATGCTGAAGATGCCAAATATAGTAGCAATTAACAACGCAAATGTTATGCTGATAAAGTCTGGAAACATATTTCTGCTAATTTTCTTTATTTTCAATGTGCAATAGGAAATTACCCAATGTTCTTCATACTGCTCCTCCATCCCGCAGTAACAGCAAAGCCTGCTTAGATCATCTGTTGAGACAAAAAGTAATCATTATCTTCAGATAAACCACATTGCAGATTTGGGGTCAAGTTGACCCATTCCAATTTTTGACTAAAAGGTAAATTATATAAGGACACATTTGTTGTGCAGGCTGGTGTTATTATTTTGTGTGAAGAAAAGGCAAAACACACAAACACATAGATTTTCTAAATGATTAAATCTGAGCACAGAGGAGCCATCTGCTCCTTCTTTCACACTCTCCTTACCCTAGGATGGGAAGCTGCACAATGCCATTACAAAACATCCAAAACTTCTTTCGCACTGTACACATACATTTAAGTTTGGTTCTCATGGTTCTTTTGTTGTTCATCACATGTATTAGCTTTACAGCTTTGATTATTATAAGTTCAAGGTTAAAAGTAATACACACCAATGAGCACATTGAAAGGAGGAAGATGGGGAAATCTCACATCTTAAATAAACCGCCGAATTGAAAGGGTGTGTTTGTAGAGTGTGACGTGTGTAGCATAAATATGAAATTACCAACAGCATTAATTTGAACTTGTCTTTGTTTAGTAAAAGGTGACACAATACGTTAGTTTGATCCCCTGTACACACTGTCATAGATGTATCTCAGAAGGGAAATTTGATTGCATATAGAAAAAAATACATGCTTAAAGGTGGGGTAGGTAAGTTTCAGAAACCGGCTCGAGATACACTTTTTGTTATATTCCATGGAATGCTCTTAACATCCCAATAGCAATGAATATCTTAAGTGCTTTGACAAAAAATCCATAAAAAAATGTCATCTGTAGAAGCCGTAATACTGTAAAAAGTACAACTTGGCCTACCTGCCTGTCAGCCTTCCATCGGGGCACAAACTTATCTCGTGCCCTCATTGGTCATGTGCGCGTTCGTGTGTGTTGGAGGAGGGGCTCTAAGGAAGTGGCTGATTCTTTCCGATTTCTCAAACGTACCCAATAGAGAACCGCAGTGACGCGTCCTAAAACCCGGATGTAAACTTCTTCCGGTTCCTTCGTCAAAAACGCAATGCAATTTCTCCATAGGATTTTGGAAAATAGCTCGAAATAAGGTCTGTGGTTGACACACATTTAAGAGAAGGATCACGTTTTGTTCAGCCGGATAATCTCCACATGTCTCTCCTACTTTTATAATTTTTGAATCATAAATCTAGTCGCCAAAAGCGAAATGCTAACGTTATGCTATAAACGAACTACAAGCCAGTACAGCAGCAGGGTCGCACGACTTCAACGTCACGCCAACTTAAGATCGTTTCAACTGACTTGCACTGAAACTGCACTTTGAACACTTTAAATATATTAACATTTTAAACTGTATACCCCGTTTATCTAGGCCCTTTTTGTTTTGTTTTATGTATACCACGTTTATCTAGGCCCTTTTTGTTTTGTTTTATGTATACATGTCACAATGTGGGAAACGATATTTCTGGATGTATAACACATGTAGAATTTGTTTACAATAAAGCTGACTTTGACTTCCGCGTGCTTGCATATTTTAACAAAGCTTTTCATTTTAGCCACACTGAATTTAACTAGAAGTCATGGCTGTGTCAATTACCAGTCTGATATCGTTTTACAAAGATGACAAGAAGAATGGAGATAGAGGAGAGAACCACTACAAGTCAGGACACGTACAACAGTGCAGCCTAGATGAAGGTGTGCTTACCGGTGTTGTCAGGGCTAGCATGAGGGACAAGGTTTATAGAGTGTCGGTGAGTAGTTATAGCAAGAGTACCGTTAACCTAGAGTTAATTTATTCACATTAATTCCCATCAACAAATCCATTTTATGTGTCACATGAAATCTTTATTAGGCAAGGCAAGTTTATTTATATAGCACTTTTCAACACATGGCAATTCAAAGTGCTTTACAAAAAATGAAAGACATTAAGAAATGGCATTTAAAATCAGTCATTAAAAAGCAAAGCTAATAAAATAAACATTAAAAGAAAAAATACATGGATAAAAGTTACAGTGCAGTCTAAGATGTGAATAGTTCAATTAAAAGCAGCGGCAAAAAGAAAAGTCTTCTTGCTGGATTTAAAAGTAGTCAGAGTTGCAGCGGACCTGCAGGTTTCTGGGAGTTTGTTCCAGATGTTTGGAGCATAATAACTGAACGCTGTTTCTCCATGTTTAGTTCTGACTCTGGGGACAGAAAGCTGACCCGTCCCTGAAGACCTGAGAGATCGGGATGGTTCATCATTTAGCAGGAGGTCAGAAATGTATTTTGGGCCTAAACCATTCAGGGCTTTATAAACCAGCAGCAGTATTTTGAAATCTATTCTTTGACACACAGGAAGCCAGTGTAAAGACTTCAGAACAGGAGTGATGTGATCCACTTTCTTAGTGTTAGTGAGGACTGCAGCTTCCTAATAGATGTTTTAGTGAGACCTGTGAAGACACCATTGCAGTAGTCCAGTCTACTGAAGATAACGGGACAAGTTTTTCCAAATCCTGCTGCGACATTAGTCTTTTAATCCTAGATATGTTCTTTAGGTGATAGTAGGCTGATTTAGTAACTGTTTTAATGTGACCGTTGAAACTCAGGTCAGAGTCCATGACTACACCTAGATTTCTGGCTTTATCTGTTGGTTTGAACATTGCAGACTGAAGCTCAGCGCTAACTTTTATACGTTCCACCTTGGCTCCAAAAACCATTACCTCAGTTTTATCTTTGTTTAATTGGAGAAAGTTCTGACACATCCAGTCATTGATTTGTTCAATGCACTTACTCAGTGTTTGAAATGGAGCATAGTCTCCTGGTGAAATGGTTAGGTAAATGTGTGTGTCATCTGCATAGCTATGGTAACTTATTTTGTTGTTCTTCATTATCTGAGCCAGTGGTAGCATGTAGATGTTAAAGAGAAGAGGCCCCAAGATTACAAATTTTACACACCAGAAAACACAGAAATATCGTTGAAATAAACATACAGTAGGCTATAATTGGGAAGGCATTACAAATGTAAATATATTTTAAATAATAAAACAATCCCACCACCACAGGTATCTACAGGAGAAGAGGGAATTCTCTCCACAAAATGTGAATGCCCAGGTGGAGAATGGAAATGCAGTCATGCGGCTGCATTAGCCATCTTTGCCATCCACACTTTCAGCTGCACTGACACCCCCTGTCAGTGGAAGAAGCCAAAGGCAGCTAAACGTACGCATTCAGTGGAGGAGCTATTTCCTCCAACCAATAACTCATTCAACCCGCTGACAAGAGAGCCCACCTCCGAAGATCGTGACTGGCTGAGAGACAGACTCGGGGGCAGGTTCTCAGGAATGTCTTGGCTTCTCTCCCCCGAGCCAGAAGAGGAACACTACAGCTTGGAAACACTTACTGTTCCTGAAATTCTCAAATCTGTTGGGCATCAGGGGCCTGAGGCAATTGTGGCAAGCATGGCATTGTCTGAGGAGCAACAGAGGGCAATTCAGGTGGCTACACTGGTCAGCGAACCAACCCAAACTGGCATTTGTTCAGGAAAGGAAGGTTGACTGCCAGCAACTTTGGAGCTGTCCTGAGGTCAAAGCGTGTGACTGCTTCCCTTAGTGCCAGGGTGCTAGGGCAACAACAGACCCTTGGTGGTGTTTTGTCTGTACAGTGGGGGACTATGAATGAATGTGAGGGCGTCAGGGCATTCACCACTGCAACCCAGATGCAGGTCCATGAGTCAGGTTTGTGGCTCTCCCAATCAGGAGTGTTGGGGGCATCTCCAGATGGTCTGGAAGGGTCTCCCGCTGTGCTGGAGGTAAAGTGTCCCTACGGAGCCAGGGAAATGACAATTAGTGAAGCATTGCAAGTCAAGGGCTTCTGTGTCAGTAAGGAAGGAGAAACATTCAGCCTGCGTGAGGAGCATCCTTACTGGCACCAAGTGCAAGGTCAGCTTCACCTCACTGCAAGAAAGAAGAAGAAATTAAGAAATTGTGAATCGTTTTTAATTTACATTTACTCGCCTTTGCAATGTTGTGGTTGTTAGAGTGTTACCCCCTAAACGCACCAGGAGCGTCTGCGCCGCGTTACGTTGCGGCTGCGCCACGCTGCGACCTCCTCCTGCGACCTAACACACCAGGCGCGTTTCAAAACGTTGCGGAAGCGGAGCGTCGTGTGTGCAGCCTCGCAGTTCTTAATTAACTTTAAAACATTAATATGTAGTTGTTACCTTCCACTCCACAAACTGCAGCGACTAAAAACCAGGCCTTGTCCTTTCTGATGTTGTCCTTGTAAAAAGCATTGGTTACATCGTATACAATGGTGTGTTTCTCCACTTCCATTATGAACACCTCGTCGTCCATTGTGCGTATCGTAGTGGAGGTGTTGTGATGAAGAAGGGGGGTCTGCTAAATTAGTATATACGCAGGATGGGCCTGGCCCGGATGCTCACCTTTCCACTTCCTGCAAGGGGGGGGCTGCCTGCCCGACCTTACCTTACGGCTGCGCCGCGGCAAAAATAGGATTCATCCTAATTTTAGAGAAGCGCTGCGCCGAGCCGCTTCTGGGACGCGTCTGAGCCGTAACGCGGCGCGTGTGGTGGAATAGCACCCATTGACTAGAGTGGCCGCGATCCTTACGACCGCCGCGGCGCAGCCGTAACGCGGCGCAGACGCTCCTGGTGCGTTTAGGGGGTTAGGCTTCCTGTCAGCTCGTCTGTTGGGAAGATATAAAATATTAGTTTCATGGAAGTCACATCGTCACAAATAAGAGCATTAAGACATACAGTACATAGGCTAAAACAAAACATCTAAAGATATAACCTTGCACTTTGTCTTGTGAACATTTTCACTATTTTGACATTTTTATAGATCAAAATTGAACTAAAGAAATAAAGGTAGATTAATCCATATTGAAAATAGGTGTCAGCTGCTACACTCATTATAATAGTTATATTTCTTAATTAATTAAGATATTACTGTATTGATCCCAATTGGGGAAATGTTTGTGTTGCAGCAGCATAACAAGAAAAACAAAATATAAGTTATTATATATACAAAAGTATGTTAGGGATGGAATATTAAATTGAATATAAATGTAAAATGTACATGTGATGTTACGTCCAAGAGAAGCTATGGAGCAGAGAGTTCTCTGCCAGCCAGAGGTGATTTGTTATTAGTTCAATATGTCAAACTGATTTCCCTGACTACAATCTTTAGTTACACGGTGAAACGTTATGCTACTTGTACTAATTAGACTTATCATATAAGCCACACAGGTTTTAATAGGATGTATTCATTATCTTTACTTATTTTGCGGTCTTTTCAGCAGTGCCATCTCTAAAACGGCGATACACTACCCATCATTTACATTTCACCGTGACATGGACAACAATGTAACGTCAGCTTACCTCATGACACGAATCCAGACTCTCCTTTGGAAAACATTGGCCGGGAAACGATAGAACGAGCACGTTTCATGCGAAGACCTGTGGCTGCAACCCGGAGCAAAGCAACAAACCATTGCGTAGCTAACTAGTAGCGCTAGCTTTAGCTAACGTTAGCCAACGAAACGAACTGCCGAGTAAAATTGGAAAACACTGGTAATTAATTGTTCTATAATTTATAAAACTACGGTGTTAAAAATGACCATTTCAAAAATAGAGATTCTAATGGTAAGATATAGATATACAGATACTAAAGAGACTACAGATAGGCTACTAAAGATAGGCAGGTACTTGCTTTCAAGCAGAACACAGGGGAAAACAAATTTAGCGGGAGTGTTTACGTGTGTAGGCGTAATGACGTACAACGGACTCGACCATTTCTGTAGTCCTATTCAGCCACTCGGTAACAACCATCGTTTTTTTCAGACACGTAAACTCTTCACAAATCACCAGTGGGGTCACTGCTGATGTATCTACTGTCGTAGAACAAAACGTGATTTATCTCTTAAATTTGTGTCAACCACAGACCTTATTTCGAGCTATTTTCCAAAACCCTATGGAGAAAATACATTGCTTTTTTGACGAAGGAACCGGAAGTGCTAAAAATGCTAACTTACTTCCGGGTTTTAGGACACGTCACTGCGGTTCTCTATATGGTCTAGCTGCGGCCGCGGCCAGTACACAGCGGTACACTATGGTACACGACACGCCCACCTGACACGACACTACGGTAGCTGAGAGGCACCACCGTTAAAAGCGAATTGACGAGATTTACATCATACAGCCCATGTAGTATAAACATTGATTATAATTTCTTACAGTAGGAGAGGTTTTGGGGTTTAGGAGGGAGGAAGGAAGATTAGGATTAGGTAAAAAGTTAGGGAGTGGTTAGGATGGGGGGAAGGGAAGGGTTAGATTGAAGGGAGGGAAGAGAACTGCTACCCGGGAACGTTCATACTGGGTAGTTTATTTAGTTTAAAAAAAATGATCCAACGAGTTAGAGACCACAAAGGAAGTGTAGTACCGCCGTTTGGCCACAAGACTCCGGCGCACTCCTGGGGGCTTGGTTCAACCTCCACTGTCCGCGGCCGCAGCTAGACCCTTCTCAGCCACGGTAGTGTCGTGGCAGGTGGGCGTGTCGTGTACCATCGTGTACCGCCGTGTACTGGCCGCGGCCGCAGCTAGACCCTTCTCAATTTACCGGTCATTTTGGAGAAACCAGCTCGAGTGCGCTAGAATTTGAAAATACACAACCGGAGAAAATCTGCCACTTCCTTATAGAGCCCCTCCTCCAACACACGAACACGCACATGACCAATGAGGGCACGAGATAAGTTAGTGCACAGACTAAGGCTTCCACAGAGGACATTTTTTATGTATTTATTGTCAAAGCATTTCATATAGTCATTGCTATTGGGATGTTAAGAGCATTCCATGGAATATAACAAAAAGTGTTTCTGAAATAAATTACATACCCCACCTTTAAGAGAAGAAAAAACACAAATAAACAACAACCATATACAATAGAACCTACATCCTATACAGATAGGATTATTTTTACATATAAATGTGTGATGGAAATATAAGTATAAGTAGTTCAAAATGTAAAAGTAGAATACAAGTATACACTTATACACAGTAAGTACCCAAACATGGGTAGGGATCAGAGGTAAGCTCTACTTCTCCACTACCTGTGATCAGCTTCAGCTGTTTCAGGTGTATTTTTCAGCTTATAATTAACATAAGCACATGCTTATTTATGAATGTATTAGCAAGAGTCACGGAGCTGTGTCTAACTAGACATAATGAAGAGATACAGAATCGCTTAAAACTCAAATGACGAGCAAATTAACTTGTTAACATACTTTCAACTGTTTTCAAAGTAAGTCTTTCTTCAGAAGACAGTAGTTCCAATAACAACTGTTGAGGCTTATCCTTCCATGGTACTATTTATTAACCCTCCTGTTGTGTTTCATACACACACTCACTGTGGTTTTGCCAAAATTACGCCAGGTATACAAACATGGAGGTGTGACGCTGTGAGCTTTTCTTAGCTTGGTGATGAAACTCTCTCACACACACACACACACACACACACACACACACACACACACACACACACACACACACACACACACACACAGTAGGGCCCAACATTACGCAAGGTAAACACACCTGTAGTAATACCAGTTTGAGTTTCCTTTCGCTGATGAAATACACACTCGAGGAAAACCCATCTCATTGCATTTCACACACACACACCATTCCCTTTGCCCCAAATACTTTTCAATTTAGGCTTTCGAGGCCAAATTCCCATTATGTTTGCATTATCTCCATTGTGCCACTTTCGCCAGCGCTGTGAGGTTGAACGTTGAGAGTGAAAGCCTGTGTTTGACTGTGTCGGAATGTAGAGTCTGTGTAGTGAGACTGGAGGATGAGCAGGTTTCCTTCCCTTTCGTTTTCCACCGCTTTTCAACTACATGCTTCTCAGGAGGGGGCGTGTGTGTGATGCGCCGAGAGGGAAACCCATGACTTCCGCGTTTTTCCTCTGTGTATGAAACTGCACATGAGTTTATGAGTCCAGTATAAAAAGCATGCTCACAGCTATCACATCAAGACGCCGAGTGAACTCTGGATATCAAGAGGACTATCTTTTTGGCAGTAAACCATCGAGCCCCTTGACTCTTTTATTCTCTAAGTTAACCGGACGCTGTGGACCCTGAAGCTCAAGCATCCTACAACAGACTAAAGAGACACCAAGATAAAGCAATGGACGTTGAGTCTCTTCAGAAGAGCGGCCGCCGCCGTGGAAGCTGCCTGGACGTTTTCCTCGTCGGGTCCACCATTTTTCTGCTTGTGGCGGTGGCAGCTCTGGCCGCCGGCGGAGTGATGGTGGTGATGGAGCTGCGGTCCGAGCTGGAGACCACGCGTCCTTCATCTGATCCCAGGACATCAAGGCTGACAGGCGACACACCTGACTCAGCATACAAGGTAAACAAAAGACTTCTGCTCATAAAATGTAAAAGTTACCTATTGTTTCCTTCTTTTTTGGAGTTTGACTTATATGTCCTATGCACATTTTAATCAATATTTATTTTATTTTGTCAACAGATGCAGAACTTTGCCTATCTGGAAGCCGTCTCAAGTAAGTCAAATGTATTTAATGTCTCGTACATAATGGAACAGATTCACACAATCATACAAAAACAATTCTGAGTAGGCATAATGATGATTAATTCTTAAATGAAAGCCATATCCTAAATACATGTTCTCCTCTTCATGACAGTGTAATATCCAAACTTTAAATATCGTTTATTCGCATCACTAAATCACACAAAAAATATTTCACAGATGATTTCTTAGCTTTTCCAAATCATGTCAGTCTTTACTCAAAAAAACATCAGAAAATAATGCTACAGTGTTATGAAGCCTGTTGTTGCCATTTGCAAACATCATCTAAATGAGTTATATTTGTCTCCTCCTATAGGCAAGCTGCAGAACTCCACCATGGAATTGTCTCAAATCGAATATGGTGCTGGGCTGTCCGTGGGAAGCAACTTCCAGTTTGAGGAAGGTACGCATTCGTTGAAGGCCAAACAGGTGGGGTACTACTTCATATACATCAATCTCAACCTCACCTGCACCTACCAATGTAGCGCGGGACTCCTCAGTGTGAGGTTGGGCGATAAACTCACCTGCGAGGTGGAGCTTCCGGCTCTGGCGTATACAACGCCTGTAAGCAGGAAGTGCTGGACAGTGAGCCGATTGGACGGGCAGAAACTGTTCACTCAGATGACCGTACCAAAGGAGGGACTGCAGAACTGGAGGCTGGAGCTGAACACCTCAGGACTTGGGATGTTCCTCGTGGACTAATGTAGACGCTGATCTGCCTGCACGTGTGTGACCTTTGGGTTATAACTGTGTTTTCTAAGTGTCCAACTAAATGAAAATGGGCCTGCTCCGGTGCTCATTTCAAAGCTTTATCCAGATTTCTTGCAAACTAAGGCCATGAAGCAAAGCAGGATTTTAAGGAGAACTTGCATTTTTTTATGCAAACTGCATCTGGAAAACACAATTGCCTAATTTTGTATAAATATGTATATGATATATTTATTTGATGATGAAACTATTTATGTATCTATATTTATACTTTTTGTTTTAATATAAATGTATTATGAAGTAGATATCACTACATTAGTGTCGATGTACAATACACTGCTAGTTTAATAAGCCTATATTGGGTTATGTTACTTCTGTTTTGCTCTGTTTTTTTCATATATAAATTATTCAGTGCATAAAGTTGAGTGTTATAATAAAATACAAGATGATAATTCTTCTCGGAAACCCCAACAAGCTCCTCAGGGATCTCATTTAGATCTAGTGAGGTTCAGTGGAGGTCCTATGAGAAGTGTCTCTGTGATGAAATCATGACCACATTACTAAAGTATCTTTAATATGTGTACTCATGAATAAGAAAATGTTTTGTTTTTGAAAGACATGTAAGTCCTATGGACAATTTGCACATTGTTGAATTGATTTCAATGTATCCATATTAAACTTGGATATTTTGCCCTGAAAAAAAAGCAGTGTGAAAGTGATTGTGTCAACGTTTCAAGCGGAATAAATGAAACGCTCCTGTGTGAGGGAAAGTTCCCTACTGTTACGCAGCCTATGCCGAGAACTGGATGTACATCACTTCCTGTTTATTTACCAAACAGTGTGGTTTGAAAAAACCCTCTATCCAGGGTAGTCAACAAACCTAAATGACACCTCCTGTCTGATATTGACACAAGATGTTACAAATATTCCCTGCTATTATGATATATAAGTCACACTCACACAAGAAGCAAAGGGCATGCTCCAATTATTGCGTCTAAAATAAAATATTACTTCTCAATAGCTACTACTTGTGAATGTTGTGCTTTTTTCCTCCATTCATTTCTTTATGGCATCTCACTCATAAAAGTGATTCCCAAACTGAGGAGCACCGACTAAACTAAGGAAAATGCAATGCTTGTGTTCAAAGCTGCACATCTGTGGCTCAAGATGAATGTATATCCTTTACTTGAAGTGGTTGCAATCAATTTTGTATTTTCAAAATCAAATGCTGAAATGTCCACAAAACTCTGTGTTGATCGCCGATGTGTGCAAACCCTGTCAATCTTTGGCAACACCATCGCGCTAAATGATTTGTATTCAAATCTGCAGCTCTGCTTTCAAGCTTTATAGTTAGCTCATAGCAACAAGCTGGTGAGCATTGCAGAGCATGAGGCATCTTAAGACCCAACATTTATTTTCAGGAGCTGGTAAAGTCCAAATGAGCGCTAAAGAGAAATCATTTTAAATGTACATCTATTAGGTTGATAATAATTATATTTCTCTTAATACTGAAAGTCAGTTTACAAAAATATTCCATACAACAAACATACATTAGAGAAAAAACAAGATTAGTTTAGTGAAAATACAAAGAACCTATAGAGCAAAGTGATCAGAACTGCAGAGATATGTTGTTGGGAGAAGAGGTTTAATGAAAAAAGCCAGTTTGAATAAGTGGGGTTTGAGGGCTTGTTTACAGAAGGGTGGGGGGGGTGGACTGTCTGGCAACAGAGAAGGCCCTGTTACCCCAGGACCGAAGCTTAGCCCTGGTGGTCTTTAGGGTGTTTGCACCTCCAGACCTGAGCCAGCGGGTGGGTGGAGGAGGAAGGAGCCAGGTAGTTTAGTCTTTGTAGGTGGTGCGAAGTATTTGTAGTTGATTCTGTATTTAACTGAGCCAGTATATGTTATGAAGGACCATAACAATGCGGTCTCAGCGGCGAGTGGAGGTGACCAGATGGGAGGCCAAGTTAAAAGAAAGAAATACTTCAGTTCTTCTCTCTGTTAGTATATATTACACACGTAGGTCAAAATACATGAACACATGCCTACAACCCTACAGCAGTTGGGGGTTTGGTGCCTTGCTCAAGGAGGTGAACTGACTCCTCTCCAGCTATCAGTCCACACTATGTATTTGTTCAAATCGAGACTTGAACCAGCATCCCTTCGGTGCCCTACAGACTGAGCTACTGCTGCCCAAAGTTGTGGTTTATTTGTGATTTTATGCAAGTTGGTGCCTGATTTGTTTGGAAGTGACTTGATTCAAATTCAACAAGAGTTCTTGCCAATCAGTTGATCTACACTAGGTAGAGTTAACCCCACTAGAAACGCAACAACCCAACGAAGGGAATTATAGTTGCTTTTTGTACGAACGTTTCACCTTCCATCTTTAAAGAAGTATTTTCTATTGTTAAAGGTACATGAAACATTTGCAAAGCCACATTTTTCTTCTTCTTATGTGTCTTTGTTGGCGTGTTCCCGTAATGCAAACTATTTGTCTGTCCGCTATGGTAGTTTATTCTCTAATAATGCATTGTATTCTCTAAGCTTAATATATCCAATGTGCAAAATTGTAATCTTCAATGTTAGTAATAACTACAACCGTCAAATTAATCTAATAGAACAAAATGTACAGTGTTTTTTCTGAACTAGGGTAGAGGTATGAAGAAAGGCAAAGACAGAAACAATGAAGTAAATTACAAGTACCTCAAAATTCTACATAAGTACAGCACGTGAGAAATTATACTCCAAGCAATGGAAAATAGATTGTATGCTCACGCAGCACAAGTATTATACTGTTGTGTATTGACCTCACTCGGATACACGATATATTCATCTGCATCTTTGAGCAGGAAGTGACCCATATATCTCAGATGCTTCTGAGGTCAGTCTTTCCACTCACATGCATTTGTCTACCTGTCTGCATGGTTTCCTGTGTCATCATTCATTGTTACTGTTTGTAACACTTTAATGTCAATCTTCCAGTTTGTGTGTACAGACAGATAGATCGAAATACTGTTTCCCACAATCCCGAACATTCTTTACACCCTGGTTCCTTGGTGGAATTTCTTCATTGGTTGCTGAACACTCCTGAACTTAACTTTTCTGTACGTCCATATGTCTTTTTTTCCATGTGACACTTCTGCAATGTCTGCAAAACTTTCCCCTGCACAGTGTGAGAAGAGCTGAGTCAGCCACACCAACCTCTGCACCTCAGCCACCCTTCCTCTCCATCCTCTCCTCAGAGCATCCTTACCCAACCACATCCTGCTCCTCACTCATACAGGCGCTGTGTGTGTTCTGCATCTATAAATCTGCAACTGCGTGATTTGTCTCAGGTTGCTCAAGCTATTAGGTCGCATCAAATTAAATCTATTCTTACTTTACCGCACAAATAACTATTAAAACGTTTTTTCTCATTGATCTGTCTAACATAAAACCTAATCAGTAACTGATACAACCTGAATGAATTAATGCATTTTATTAACAAAAAACAAAAAATGCAACAAATCAACAAGTAGGATTATATTACCTGAATGTCAGATACTTTTTTATGATGTCAAAACCATTAGTTGCTGTTTCATAAGGGATTCAATTACATATAGTATAATTTAGATGATATAGGCCTATATATTAGATACATAACATTCACCACAACATATGGTGTACGTTCATAACACAGAGACATAGAATCTGTTCACAGAGTGGGACAGACGATATTATTCCTGCAGCAATCCACCTGGATATATCATAAATGCCCCCATGAGATATTCAGTATGTCTCGGAAGCATCTTTGGGCTATTTTCCAATGTGACGAAAATGGTATTCCCGCTCTCCAGGTGGAAGATCCCAGCCAGAAAACTGTTCCGGATATCCTCCTTGTGAGTAATCGGGGAGCGTGTAGGATTGAAGCAGCGTAAACTGCAGAAGACCAACATAAAGCAACACGATAAAACCAGCACTTATTTACAGCAACATCTCATAAATACGTTTTCTGGAATGTTGTGTTTAGGTATGCATATTAGGCATTATCCAATTAAACAGGGGCTAATGTGAACACTTTCTGGGACAGATTTCTAAACATTGGATGAAGCCAGGTTTCAATTCTTGTTTCATTTTAGATTTTAGAGTCAAAGGAGAATGCATAAAACAGAAATCATGATCAACAGCCCAAAAGACATTCTTTGAGATGAATATTTTCTCTAAATCAGTCTGTAAATGATATTTCAACAAACCCCTCTATAAAAAACTTCATAAAATAGATAGGAATTCAACTGAAAAGATGGTGCATGCAGGCCGGCTTTTTTGTTATGTAGAGAGCCTTTAAAGGTTTTTTAGATGTTTTGTGTATTTCCATAAATCTTTGCAGACAGTGAGTGTGAATGTAATAAATAGATGCTATCATGAAACTCAACCAGTTATTTACATCGCATTAATGCAGACTTCTGACATTTTATTTTTTCCTTTAGTTTAATATGCTAATTTGGCATTATCTAATGCGAACTTTTAGTATATTTAAGTCAACCCTACAGACGCAAATTGACATAATTAGAAAAATAATCAATTGTATTTTCGATGTTTTCTTTCCACTATGGAAGAAGACATGTTACTGAAGCAAAATGGCCCAACATCTTAGAAAATTACCCTCTTCATATAAAAGATGTTTTTGCCTTTGTCTAACTTCAAAGACACAGAAGCAAAGGTACACACTGGTTGAACCCAAGAAGGCAATTGTAAGCACATGTGTCGCATCAGAGGGAGGGAAGTGAGGCACACTGACTTACCTTTTGGATTTCAAAAGTTCAATATCCTTGCCGTAGGCACTGGTGGCTTTTATGATCTTGTGCTGGATAAGCTCACACTCCTCTGCGACATTTAATGTCACTTTAGAGTAAATGTAGTAGTAGCCATCCTCCTTGACCATCAACCGGCCTTTTTCAAAGCCCATGTTGTGGGTTACAGTTTCGCCATTTTTATCTTCCCACTGCACCTCGTTGTTCTCTCCGATATAAGAGTCTGAACCTGGCGTTAAGATGAGAAAGGAAATACAAAATAGTTGTTATGATCAAAGACAATTAAGGAGAATAGCTGAAATAAAAAGATACAGTCACCTGGTTTGAGTGTTCAGAGGGTTCCTACCTATAAGCTGAGCAAAGGGTCTCTGTTGGATGTCTTCCAGATGTGGTCGTACTGTGGGAATATCATTGGAATCTGTTTGATAATGCGTGTTCAGATCAATCAAACAATGTCGAAAAACCTTATATCTGAATTGACACGTGAGGTTTGCATGGGCTAGAGTAAATCACACATCACATATTTGTGGCTCATCATCATCATCATCATCATCATCATCATCATCACAGAACAGAACAGAGAATAACTCATTACCTTTGGAACCCACTTGGCTCAATATGGTGCCACCCTGAAACAGAAAAAGGTGTTAAAGCAGAAAACTCCGACACACATCCGGCGGTGCGACAGTGTAACCCGTGCCTCCGCACCCACACCTACCTGCCCGCCAGATGTTGGAGGATTGGTCAGGTTCTGGCACAGCGGGTGAAACTTACAGTAGGACAAGTCATGCAGAAAGGGGAAGAGGAGGGGCTGAGAAATATAGAATGTGTAACAAAATCAGTGTGTGTTTTTAAGATGTCAAAAGTTCAAAAGCGTGTAAGAACAGGAAGTGTCTTGCAACAAAGACACTAATAGAAATGTACACACAACAAAAGGCATATTTACACCAAAAAACATAACAAAATCTTGAAGTATATCAAACATTCATTTAATTAAATGTAATATATACATGTATAAATGTAACTTGACCAGTTTTGTGTTTTGTTAATGCTGGAGTATTTGAATACCATTTTAATACAACATGATAAAGAGGCAAAATGTCAACTGCCATTCTTTGGTCTTGGGTATCTAAGTTTTGACATTGTACAGTCTTAGAGGTTAGATTTGTAAACTGTAATGCATATTACATAACATGCACAAGTGCACAACATAATATAGGCAGGTGTGTAATAAGTGTCATTATGAAACTGTTTAGAAAAGCAATATTGTTGGTTTGCACTTAAGAGAAAAAAAGGGAAGTAGAAATAGAGAACAAGTCCATCTGACAGATTTGTCATTGCAGGCAATAAATTAAAAGGCGAAATAATGACACCTCACGCACACGTGTTAATCCACCACAGTGTGTGTCTGGTTATGACGTAAAGGAAAAGAGGGAAATTCTAAACAATAGGACTTTCCAAGAGCCCAACGCTCCAAGACTCTGGACTCTCTCTTCACCCACACAGACATAAAAAAGAGATCAATCTCACCTCGGTTTTTTTGTATAGACTGTAGATAAAACACCCCTCGACAACAAGTCCCAACAGGGCGAGTCCTACCAGCAGGAGAAGAAACGTTTGTCCTGATCTCACCCAACGTGGCCTCTTCTCGCCAGGCATGGAGACGTAGTTGGCTTGGCTGTCAACCACAAACACCTGAGGGTACGGATCCACATCGCCCTCTGCCATCCCACCAGATCACACTCCAGCTGGGACGTTAGGGCTTAAGGTTAAAACGTTGTGGTGAGGAAGGGATCCTAAAAGAGACAGGGTAAGGGTTAGTTTAACTGGGAACAGAAAGGCAGAGACGAAAAGTACTGAAAATAGACCAAAACAGACATGGAGTTACAGTTAGAAGACACGATGCAACCAGCTTTTGGGAACTGTGATTTTTACATAGCCTTACTACTTTCTTTTTTTTTTAAATTATTGATGTGTTTCAAGTTGAAACACATCAATAATTAAAAAAAAGTTATATTCTTTCATTCTGTTGAAGTACTTTAAATGAAGATTACCTTGGTATAAAGTGTGCACCAGATGTTCCCCTTCAGCTTAGTCAACCATCCAGCAGCACAACAAACTTTTAAACCCTCCTCCGACCAAAACCCCTTATTAAACTCTTCAAACAATAATATTAAATTGGCTTATAGAAGTCTCACCCTTTAAGAAGAGGAAAATCCTCTGTCCACTGCAAGTATAGATTTCTCTGCTTTCTCCCCTGATGTGTGTTTGCTCGCCTGCTGTCAACTATCAAGCAAGCTCATGTAAGGAGGAAATGAAGATGACACAGGGAAGAAAAAGACAGAAAGAGAGTGTGTAAGTGCGTGGGGCACTCCCTTCAAATAAAGTTATCGTCTCTCAGCTGACACTTCCTTTTCTTCAATTTCTCTCGCCTTGCGTGTCATATGCTCTTTAACACTTTTGGTTTGCTGCTCTTACTCTCTGTAGCTATTTCTGTTACGTTTCTAAGAAACGTGCACAATTTGCTCTCTTCAGCTAAGTCTTGCATTTGGAACATGCTGTATGCTATTGAACCATACAGTGTGATGGTACAGTTGATCAGTTGACTTTAAAACAGCAGGGTTTGATGTGGAGGCTGAGCTCAGAGGAGTTTGTAATTTCACATCTACAGTATGAACGCTATACTCACTGCTGCTACCACAGTTGTTCTCACAGTCTAATGTATCTGCGCTTTGAAGCTCACCATACAACGAGCTGACATTTACAAAGCCTCCTGCAAGACTGCCAGGTTAATGCTTTCTCACTTATTTGCTTTGTCAAACTTCTCAGATGAGTCTTTGAGCAAATGTTTGTTTTATTGTTGTTGGCAACTGGTGATTAAAGATGACTTGTGATGTGCAGAGGACGTACAGAGGATTTTGATATGCACTCATCCATAAGATGTGATAACATATAGCCTAAGGCTTTTTTGGCTGAACTTTGATAAAGGTGTCAACAGGAAGCCTTTCAGAGTGTTCTACCTTCCTAGAAACCAACATAAACAGGTTTCACTGGGGATTCAATCAGGAACCTTTCCCCCTTCCAAGGGTCCTCACAAGAAGAACCCAACCATTGGGTTCTTCAGGGAACCCTTTTATATTCCAAGGGTTTTGTCTCTTTTGTTTTTGTCCTTCACTTATCACCTTTATGTCTTCTGGGGGTGAATGAAGAACCACAAATAAAAGTAACTCTTAACTATTACGTGGATCTCACTGTAACATGTTAGCATTCAGCCATGGCTACCATGGGGCCCAACATAACACACAAGTCATGTTTCAGTTTTAGGGGGTTGGTTGGGAGGATCTTTTAACAACCGTGCTTCCAACAAAGATTGAAGATTGCAGTGTATGTGTGCACGGCTGATACAGACACGTGAGTAGTGGCCTGGGAGAGTGCATATTTGCATATGTACACTAAAGTGTTTGTTATTAGAGTGTGTGTGAGTGTGCCAGTGCATGTGTGCACTCCGGTCTTAGCAATGACTTGGTCTCGGTTAAGGTGGTCTTCACAACAAAACTACGTCCAGGACAAGCTAAGATTGCAGTTGTTCAGGTCAACACACCACTACGCAAGTAAATGTTTCTCGTGTTTATATGTGTTGGGTTAATAGAGCATAGTCTATAATGATTTGCTATCGCTACCAATAATGTTGTGAGATAGCTAGCATAGTTATCTCTCGTTAACATCATTGCCAGCAGTGGTGATTATCACTCAGCATCCGCCATGGATTTCAGACAAAGCTACACAGCTGAAATGCACACACTGCACATGTACTAGTCAGGGTTATGATAGTAAGTTAATTTAGAAATATCACTTTTCTTACTTCTTCTTTTTTTCCCCTCTAAAACATGTAGAACATACTTTCTTTTCCCTCATTTTATCAAACATCTCCTTCGTACGTGCTGTATGAGAATACTGATATTGTATTTCTTTGTTGTTTAAATGCTGTGTCAATTATGTTAAAGCGGTTTGAAGGGGATCATTCACGGCTTGTTCAGTGTGAAATTCAATCTATTTTGTCCATTGTCGTGGGAGGGGGCTATTTGACTTGACAAACTCAACGTGTTGAAACCACACTACATAAATGTTACTAAGCCACAACCCCCGCACGCGCGCACACACACACACACACACACACACACACACACACACACACACACACACACACACACACACACACACACACACACACACACACACACACACACACACACACACACACACACACACACACACACACACACACACACACACACACTGTGTTCAGTGATGATAAAGCGTTGGGAGGACAGGCGGAAGTCTCCATGTGTGGTGGTGGACTGCTGTGGTTTTGCAGCTATAGAGAGGAGGAGGAATGGACTGGACATGAGTGACACACCAGAAGTATTTTTCTGTAACTGATTGTTTAAACTAAATATCAAATGTAAATACAAATGAAAAACAAGACAAAATATTCGTATTACTTTTACTGGCCTTTTTTTCAGTTTATTTAGTATATTTTTGTATTTTTGCCCTGTATAACAGTTAGCTGCTTTACTGTCATGGCTTACTTGGGCACTTGAATGAAACAGAGAAAATGATATTGTTATAATCAAGAGCTTTTCTTTTCCTTCAACAAGAAGTTAAAATGTCTGCTGTGAAAAAGTTATTGTTGATTGTTTGATTGTTGAGGGAGAGACTTCCCACATCACTTGGGAAAAACAATGGTCGCATATAGGTCACAAATAGGGAATCTAAATGATGTGAGAAGATCTTTTAGTTCTCATTTTCACTAACAATAAAGATGTTAAAGGCAGGTTACCCAACTAACCAGTACAAATTATACAAGTCTTCATCACTAGGCAATGCATTATACAGAACGGTACTATGACGTGTAATTCATGAAGTCAATCATGTCACACTAACCACAATCAAAAATTCCTGTGTATTGAAAGCTATTGTGTAATCATGTACTAAAAATACATTCATAAACTTTTCAGTTCTGACAGCACGCTTTTCAAAACTGCAGTTAAAAATTATATAAATGGGTGCAGCAACATTGTGTTCTTTAAGGGAGATATATATATATATATATATATATCTGTTATATAACAGAAAATGTTAATGATGTCACTTAATAGACAAAACCCTATAGAAAGTTCACCCTCCAGTTTATCCAACTATTTTCATTATTTTTGTACAGTGAATCTCCAGTCTTTGTTTGCAGCAGACAAAGGTTTTTCTTACAACCTTGCTAAACAAAAGTTGCAACTTATCTGTCAATTATTTAAGTAAGTTAATTCATCTTTAATTAACCCCCCTGTTGTCTTCGGGTCAAATCTGACCGATTTACTACTTTCATCAATCATAACTTTTTTGTTTTACATTCGACTGCATTAAGGCTTTATGATATAATCCTTCACAGTAGACATTTGAACATATACAATTGCTGATCACCACTTTCATTACATTTTGGATGATTTAGTCAACTTTGTAACACCCATGGTGTTCCCGACCACCATCCGGATCAAATAAAACACACACACACACACACACACACACACACACACACACACACACACACACACACACACACACACACACACACACACACACACACACACACACACACACACACACACACACACACACACACACACACACACACGCACACACACACACACAGAACAATTTGACATATTTCCGGCTCTTATGGGCCCATCCCCCCACATGGATCACACCTGGCACACGCAATACATGTTCAGTGTCTATTCTCTGTATATTTACTGCAGTTTTTCATGTATACCAGCAGTCTGATACAATATTTACAGTTTGAAAGGGTGTTAATGAAATTTGGTGATGATTAATGGTTTTTGTGTTAATGTAATGGCAGTCAAAACAGGACCGGTCAAATGTTACCACGAACACCAAAGTAAGGGGGGGAAACGAAAACAATAGGGTTAAATGCAGCCATTATTAGGCTTTTATAATTGCTTAATAAAGTGGCACCGTACTGGAGCATGGTACGGTTTGACAGCAGTGGGTCATACAGTAGCTTTGAGTGAAAACCTCAGCCCTGCACTGATTGGAAGAAGGTTGCTACTCTTCGCCCACTGATTGGAGGAAGATTGCTACTCTTCGCCCACTGATTGGTAGGCTGCATGGTCCTCGTCCTGTGGCCTCCGTCCAATCAGGATATTGCAAAGTTCTGCTGCGGAAGAGGGATGCGAAGGAGATGACTGAATTTAGATAGCCCTGTGTTTGAGATTATCTTCACCATGGACCTTCTCCGGAGGAAAGAGGACAGCGGAGGACGAGTGCTCGTGCTCGTGCTCGCAGTAGTGTTTGGGTGGTATTTAGGGTCTGTGAGCTGTTTCGGACAAAACCTAGACAGCGAGTTGACGTTTCTGCTGCAAGCCGGAAAGTCCGAGTGTTTCTTTCAGACAGCAATAAAGAATGGGACGATGGAGGTCGAATATCAGGTAACTGTGTGTGTGTGTTTGGCCAGCAGACATACCAGCACTCAGTGTGTTTACATTTACATGCCCCCTGTGAAAAGCTAAAATGCTAATAGGATCCTCAGAGGAACACCAGATGGAAGGCTAACCGTTCTCATTCCTTTAGCTAGCTGACATGCTGCTACTGTATTTGCATATTTTCTATAAACCAGCATAACACTGGTGCTGCACGCTAATGTTTGCTTATATTAATCTCTATGAAGTTAACGTGACACATTTTACAACTGCTGTACTGTAGCTAAATCATTTCCTGAAATGCTAAAAAAAAGTAAAGCCTTAAGGTCAAATCACACTTCATGAATCTAGCACATTTTGTGCAAGATTGCAATAAAAAGTACTTCCTGAAAGAGACAACCACAAAGGCTTTACTTAAAAATGATCAGTGATAACTACACATGACATGAGATTATATATTTGAAGCCTTCACACATTGCTCGTAGTAAATCTGAATGAGTCACTGTGTTAATGATAAGCTGGACAGCTTCAGACCCTGGTGTCCTCTGACCCTCCAGCAGGTTGATCCTGTAGGAGCTCCTGGCCCAGGGAACCAGAAACGGGAAGTTTGTGTGAAGAGAGCGGCTAAGAAACAACAACATAAAATCACATTAAATAGATTTTTGTTAATCAGGCAATAGTTGTAGCTATCCAAAGTTCAACAGCACAATCTTTTGCAAGTCATTTCAAAGTGTTGATTTACAGTATGCCCCATTATCAAAGTTAATAACTTTTGAGCAGCTGAAGTGTTCATGATGAACTCTCCTGTCTTGAGCTGCAAAGAGGAACTGTTTTTTTTGGAAAATAAACAAAAAATGATCTGATTCTAGCTTCTCAAATGTGAATAATTCATTATAATCAAGAAAATACTAGACAGCTTAACGAACAATGACAGTAAGTGTAACTTGCAGCTCTACTCCAGTCTACTGCTGCGTACAAAATGTCCATTCAAGTTCCTAGAAATCCAAAGGGATGTCTTTAAATATCCCCTGTGTTTGTCTAAACCCAGAAGACATACAGATTATTATGATATTACATTGACAAAACAGAAAATCTAAATATTTCAGAGTCTGAAACAGCATTTTCTGGCTTTTTTAGCATAAGAAATAATCGTTTTATTTATATATCACCTTACTAATTGACACTTCCTCTAAATATTTCAGCTATACTGCTGTCCACTTAAAAAAAAAATATGTGCACAGCAACATGTCTTATAATGTAAAGTCCCATTAGTCAGTGTGTTTAGTGGGAGAGTCCCAATCTAAGAGGCGACAATACGCTCTTGAAAGGCACGCCTAATCTCTCCTGGAAATGTTTGTTTTAGCATCCTGTTGGCCTGGTACGCCTTGTCTAGCTGTGTGTCATGACAGCTGTCCACCAAGCTTATTACTGAGTGTGTATGTATTGGTGTGTGCACATGCAGGTAATATCAGGTGCGGGTATGGATGTCGACTTCACCATCATCTCTCCAGAAGGTCTCCATCTCATCTTCGAGTCTCGACGCTCCGACGGAGTCCACGTGTGAGTGCTGCCTCACATCGGCCTGAATTCTTGATCTTATAAAAAAGATTATTTCCGTGGCATCTGATCTGTCTGTTTAACATTTGACTTTGTGTCCTGGTATTCCAGGGTGGAGCCGACGGTGGAGGGAGACTACGAAATCTGCTTTGACAACAGCTTCAGTCGCTTTTCAGAGAAGATGGTGTTCTTTGAGATCCTCATCGAGGGTCAAGCAGGAGATGTGACTGGAGATGAAGAGTGGCCGGGGTTGGAGGAGCCTGATGGAAGTCTCCTGGAGTACAAGCTGGATGACATCAGGGTGAGATGTTAGGTTGGGTTTTAGAAGTGCATTCAGAAAAGGGTATGTAGTTGGACCTGAGATAAACCTCAGCTGTCCAGGGAATAAGAGGAGAGTCTAGTAACCATTTGGTTGAACAGAGGTCAGATTTTTCACATTTTAATAAAGATAAAATAAGCTAAAATAAGATGTACTTTTATTAATCCCAATTTGGGAATTTGTTTTTGTTGCAGCAGCATACAATAAAACCAGGCATTGCACATAATAACAAATTATAAGAGTAGAAATAAACTATTTCAAAATAGAAACATCTCAAAATAGAAATAAACCAGCTTTAGAGAGTCAGACAGATGACCGTGAAGATAAAAAAATCTATTAACTGTCTGCCAAATAAAAACACTATTGAAGGGCCAATTTTCTGTTTTACAAAATACACAATATAAGCAGGATATAAATAGTAGGAAAACTTCCTTCAGGTTAAGATCTATCCCCTTGCTCCTGTTGTACTTGTCTCCAAAAAAGACTAGATATATATTGGCTTTTCAAAATCAAAGGCTGTTATTATATATTATTGTCAAAAAGATCAAAACTAACACTCAACTGGATCAGTTACATGTATGGCCACAAAAGGACATGCGTAAGCCACACTGTTTCCCTGGGTAAAAGGGCCATCGTCCAAATGCAGCTTTTAACCTGGTTTTGGTATCGTTCACTTATAAACACAGCGACCAGCTTTTCAATTAAATGCTTTAGCCTCTTTTTATTTGAAAACAACACATTTCTGGTCAGTTTTCTGCGTTTCATCTTCAGTAAGGAACGAACACAGACGGCCTGGGGAAGTGGGAAAGTATTGAAACATTTGGTTTATCGTAAATCTGCTGACAACATGGAAAATATAGAATAACGTCAGCTTCAACATGTGACTCCCAACACGGCTGGAAACATTAGCGACGCTGCGAGCGACACAGTGATGGTTACATGACCTAATAATGTGACTCGCCAGGTGACAGGCTGAACGGTAGGCCCCATTATGTGAAAGGCAAGTTTATTTATATAGCACCTTTCAGCACCAGGCAATTCAAGGTGCTTTACAAAAATGAAAGACATTCAGATAAAGGCATTTAAAAACAGTAAAAGATAATAAAAGAAACATTAAAACAAAAAATGAAAGACATTAAGAAAATGGCATTTAAAATCAGTCATTAAAAAGAAAAGCTAATAAAATAAACATTAAAAGTTAGTGCTTTCGGTTCTTGATTTTTAATTTATTCACAGAACCTCCCTTTGGAAATCCGAACATTTCCGTCCCGATTGTTAATTTAGACTGATTGTTTTCACCATGTTATGCTTGCATGACATCCACAATCGGACCCTCAGGAGGGTGTACTAGCCCCCTACTCTGCTTTGCGTTCCATAAGGTGTACTTTTATGAATTTCAAATGTTCTCTGTCTCTTCTACCTCATGGCAGCAACCACTTTTTTAAAACCGCTAAAACGTATCTCCAAATGTCCCCAGGAGTCCATGGACTCTCTGCACAAACGCTTGGAGCGCAGCCGGCAGATGCAGACGGTGTTGCGGGCTTTCGAGGCACGGGACCGAAACCTCCTGGAGGACAACCTGTGGAGGGTCTCCTTCTGGTCCTGCGCCAGTGTGCTGGTGATGCTGTGTGTGGCACTTACCCAGGTACATGGAGGGCTGATAAACTACTAGGGATGTAGCCGGATCTGGAAAACGAAATAAATGTTTGTCTTCTACCTGATATTGTTAGTTTAGGGCAGGGGTGTCAAACTCAATTTCATCGCGGGCCACATTAGCATTATGGTTGCACTCAAAGGGCCGGATGTAAATATATATATATATATATATATATATATATATATATAAATATATAATATATATATAAAATAATGTATTACATTACATTATTGCTTCTGAATTGGATTATTATCAGATAGGGTAATAACTAACTACGTTTGAAAGCAGAAATCCAGGGCAAATAATTGCAAGTCTCTTCAGTGATGCATTGTGGGACATGTAGTTTGTGGGCCACCTGCTTCTGTAAAGTGGCATGTAACCGTATAATAAACGTATTATATTCTTTGTAAGCTCTTGCGGGCCACATGCAATAAAGTCGCGGGCTGGATTTGGCCCCCGGGCCTTGAGTTTGACACCCCTGGTTTAGGGGAAGATAAAAACATGATTACGATGTCTGTGCATCAGCTTTTTCTTCAGATCTACACGTCATTGTGGCAAGACAAGAACTTCCTGTTCAGCAGGCAGCTGTCTGATGGCTGCAACAAAATGTAGCTTACAATCTGTAGCTATTAGCTGTATGTGTTCATCTCCTCAATTTTATAAAACCAATTCTAAAAATTTAAATATTTCTTATATTTATATGTTATTCTTCTTTAAAGTGTTCGACAGCCATAGGTTTAATGGGAAATTCAGTTTCCTGATAAAACAATGAATAAATAAAAGAGTATTATTGTGTTGGAATGTATTTAATATATAAGGATGTCAATATAAAATAAATGTTATTCTCTAAAGTAGCAACAATGCGCAATGAATATAAGGTTGGAAAATACAACAGTTGCTAGTTTTAACATATCCATAAAACACGTCTGGTCTTTATGGAATACGGATACTTGTGTTCATTGAACAGATGCACATCAGTGTCTCTGTACACCTCCACTTCACAACGCAATTCATCTTTGAATCGTCTCTCAGTTGGCATCGGATCTAAACAATATATTCTCTCCACTTCCAGGTCTACACCGTCCGTAAACTGTTCGACGATAAGCGGAGGGTCTGCTCATAGAGGGATTGAAGTGATGAAAGGAGTCCTATGAAAGAGAACAATCCAACACAAGACGTTCAGACTGTCCAATATACTGTATTTCATTTGGTCTACACGAAGAGCCGCATTCAACATCGATACAAATCCGTTTTTGAGCAATAATTCAATGTTATCAGATCATGAAGGTTAACCAGAGGAGGAAGTTGATTGTTTTAATTTAATGTAGTGCCTTTAATGTCAAATGATTCCACAAACCAATGAGGAAATACATTTTAAAAGGCACAGTACAGTAGCTGTTTGTGGTGCATGCTGTCCTATGCTTCTGAAACTAGTTAAAGGTTTTTGGAATCTTTTTTTAAAGGTGATAATCCTTGCTAAATGTTAAAGGTATGTTAAATTACACAACTCTACAAGTGATCAACAGAACTCTTGGTCTGCTGGTTTACAAGGGATAACAATGTGCAATAGTGTTGTTGGTGTATTTGATCTTCCTGGCAGTTTACGATCTCTCCTTTATTTTAGAGATATGTCCGTCTGACGAGGTGTTTCCTTGGTTACAGCCGTTTTGATAGAGATGTTACTGACTTCTTTTTTTACAGCTCGAGTCCATGCTGAGATGATTTTAAGCGTGATTGCCAATAATGTACAATGTACGCTTCCAGATGAATATCAAATCAAGTTTTATTTATATAGCACATTTATAAACGATTTTTGGACGAGCCAAAGTGCTGTACATATAATAAAAATAGCCTACAGTTGTAATATGTAATAGGTATGTTTTGATGTCGGTTCGGACATGTATCAGGATTATCAACATACTGATTGGTAGATGTGTGTTTGTGTGTCTGTTTGTTTTTCTAGACGATCCAACTTTCCTTTTCTGAGATGTATGTTTGTGTCAACAGAATGTGACGTTTCGATTCTGCTCAGACAGCCGCTGTGTTTTTTTTTTATAAGAACAAGCTTTTAATACACGTTTCAATAGAATAAGTCAAATTCAGGTTTACATGGGGATTATTGATATCAATAAATGCATTTTTTCTCACAGGAAATACATGGTTTGTTGTGAGTTGTCTTTGATAAATAAATAAAATAGTAACAGAATAATATTTTTTAAATGTGTTCTGTTGCATATTGTGAAGGTAAATCATGAGACCTTAGTGCTCATATCATGATCTAATGACAGCATACATACAGCACCACATTTACTGGTCATTTGAGATATTTGATATAAAATAGTCTATTAAACATCACTGCTTGTCGTTTGTAGTGTTTTCCTTTTGAGCCACTTGAGACCAAAACGGCAAAGAAGCACTTGCTGATGTAGCTCCCCCTAACTTCTGACCTTTAAACAAAAACACCCCTGACATTAAGTTAAAGTTGGTATAAGGTTAATTAACTGCATTTGTCAGCAAGTAATATCTGAAGCAACACTGGATGGGTGAACATGATGACATTCCCAAAGTTACTTCATTAAAGCTTTTCTACTTTTATCACAGTGACAAATGTGGCGGCCAGAGGAGACATATTTATAGATCATAGAGTGCATTCACACATTTTAATTATACAGTATCTGGCCATATGAGAACAAAAGATGTAGCAGGAGTTTAAATAACCTTGTTGGAATATATTTTGTGGATTTATGCCAGGTTTGTTTCTTGAATTTGTCGAACAGATTTGTCTTCCTTTTCCAAGTTGACATATCCACCCTCTAATTGATCAAGTCAGAGACATATTTCAACAGCACTCACTGAGAGGAAACAGACATAATAAACGCTAAGTGCCAGCTTCATAACACGCCTGTCTGTTCAGAGGTTATACACCATATTGTGAGCTGAGGCGAGCTCAACACAAATAATTCTGCATCATTTCAATCCTTACAAATATTTACAAAAACTATATATCCAGTTCCAGAATGTGGACATAGGAGGTTATAAAGTCAGACGCTGTGTGCAGAACATCTGAGATCCTTCACCAGTGGTTTGGACGAGAGGGGACTTGTGGAGGTCGCCTGTGAGAGAAAACCATGAGCAGATGTTATGATCAGTTTCAGATCAGGAGCGGATCACTGACAGCTGACAGAAGCATGGGAGAAGAAAGATATCTCTGAAAGCAGGCGGAGGATTGCATACCTTTTATTCATTCCTGCCCAAAAGCAACGAGCAACACTGTCTTTACCGTGTGTTGCCACTGGCAACCACAGTCACCATGGTAACCCACGGCTCCAGGTAGAAAGGAAGTGAGCTCATGCCAGGCTGCACACAGAAAAGTGAAGCGTTCGTGCTCTGCATGGCCGCCTGCATTGACTATCACACACTCTCTCTGAACTGCGGGCTGATCGACTCACTCAGTGACAGGAAGTACACGACGCACCACATGTTTACTGTCAAAACAAACAGGAGCCTGGTGGTGCATGAGAATTCAAGAAAACACACAACAGTAACACGCACCAGCCACGACACCTTATATTCCTTTATTCAATACATCTCTGTATACACCTGCTGACAGACGGGCAGGCCCTTTCTCTTGGATGATTATCTTTTATTGGGCTTTTTTAAAGTGATAAGTGAGTCATTTGTATTTTGCTCAAGGCACTTGATTCAAATATCACCTACAATGAGAGCAGTGGTGGTAGGTATCTGTCACTTTTCAATTGTTCCACAAAAGAGAAACACAAAAAACGTAATTAATGTATCCTTGAAAAATATTGTAATGACGCCAAAATACAAATGCCATTAGTAAGTCTAATTTTACTATGCTCAATTTAAGGCTTTGAAAATACACCATCAAGGAAGAGAAAAGAGACTTGATGGAAAGTGCTGCTTTCTTAACGAGGTGCTTAGTGTGTGAGATTACTGACAAAACGTTAACAAGTATACAGCTCACAAAAGATGACTTCGAAAATCGTTTTTGTTACCATTATATCAAAGTTATGAGTCACATATATTGTTTTAAAGACACATTTCAAATGAAACAATCACAACATTCAAGACAGGTTTGTAAAGTCAATAAAATCATGTATCCCTTTTCATCACACATAATGCAGAAAATGTCTTCATATTCTTTGTTTAACAAAATCCTCTGCCTACACATTTAGTTAAAGTACATACATAATGTTTCTGAAATGCACAGACTGAACAGCATCATATGACAGGTTACTGTAGGTGTGTAGTTACACATGGGAAATAACAGATGACTCTGCTCTACAGAAATATAAACGTGTAAACAAGAATTGTGTGTGTGTGTGTTTCTAGTCAAGCAGGGAGGGCTCTGAAGGACGTATGACAGTGGGTCGGATGGGAGCACCCGGGGGTCTTCTGCTGCAGGAAGAGAGAGGAGGAGAGGTTTTGGGGGAAAGAGGGGGGAGGGGGACACATGCAAGGAAAAATATCATCAGATAACCATGCAGCAAAGATTCCCAAAACACCAAAAAGCCAGAACATACAGTACAACCCATCACCAGCAGCACCAGCCACTTCCACCAATACAAAGCCACAATGTGTGTGTGTGTGTGTGTGTGTGTGTGTGTGTGTGTGTGTGTGTGTGTGTGTGTGTGTGTGTGTGTGTGTGTGTGTGTGTGTGTGTGTGTGTGTGTGTGTGTGTGTGTGTGTGTGTGTGTGTGTGTGTGTGTGTGTGTGTGTGTGTGTGTGTGTGTGTGTGTGTGTGTGTGTGTGTGTGTGTGTGTGTGTGTGTGTGTGTGTGTGAACGATTTTACCTGGGAATCCCTGGCGGCAGTGCGGGAGGCACGCGGGCCGGCCTGGAAGGAACTAGAGGCACAGATCCAGAGTTTGGATCCCCGGCGTAGGCCACTTGTCCCGGTGGGCGAGTCGGCACGGGCGGTCCCCCGAATGCTGGGGAGGGGTTGAGAGGGGGCGGAGGGCCTGGGGTGGGGCCCCTCACTGCAGGGGGTCTGCTGGGAGGGGGCGCTGTTGCTGCGGCAGGGCGGGACGCAGGTGGAGGACTGAGACACAGAGAGACAAGGATGTTACGGTATTTTGATGTAATGCACTCTACTGTACATGTGTTCATAAAGATATTATATGCATATTTGTATTAGCAGAATATGCAAACATAATGATTATACTCAAGATGATATGATTAAATACAAGTACATTTATTAAAGTGGATTTTATAGTTTATATTATTTTATCTATTTGCACCAGGTGGCAATACACTGAAGCTATTTGGAAGTGTGAGTGGAGCGTCTACTAGCTGTTGACTGCATGATAATGAGTGCGACATATTATCCTGCTTTCCCTCTATAGAATGATTCTAGAAATGTTTAAGCCCTTGGGGATTGTTGTTTAACATAAACAGCGATATTGGATTTCTTCTTCGTTTTTTAACTATGACTAGGAATGCATCCTGTTCCAATTTACATCTTGAACAGGTCCAGTACAGTAGAGAAATTAACACGTCAGTGGCCTCTGGTGGCCAAAATATATATTGGTCAGCTTAAACCTAGATTGTAAATATGTGTTACCTCGGGTCCTTGGCAATCCATTTGTCGTCTACAGGTGGAGGCACTGGGACAGAAATGGTGGTGGTGCTGATGTCTCCTATGAGGACGAGGGCCTCTTTCAGAGCGTGGTACATCCTCAGCATCTCGTCTCTCCTCTGGGCCTGCTCCGGGGACTCCTCCATCATACTGCCCTGGTCCCCGGCCGAGTACAGGTAGGCCAGCAGCTCGGAGTGGATGAAGTCCTTCGCCTGGAGATCGGACACAAACAAATACTTTAATACTGCAAGAATGATAAATGACATTTCTCATACCTGTCTAGATGTTGAATATGACTAATGGGAAAAGAGATAAAGCAGAACCCGTACACTGTTGATCATGAGGTGCATGATGGTCTTGGGCATGAGGTCTCTGATGGACTTATTAACGATGCCGATGTACGAGTCCACCAGGTTGCGGATGGTCTCCACTTGCCGCTCCAGCTGTGGGTCCATGGACACGGTGTCGCTCGGATTCATCACATCTTCACTCGCAGGCTGAAAGACACCAAGATAGAGAGATGTGAGGGGGGGGGGGGGGCAGAGATGTTTTGTTTATGTTAGTGCAATCTGTAAAGGTCCCGAAAATATATGTTCTCCCCTTCAGATTTCTACTACGGCTACCCAACGACGTGAATATACGTCTGCCAATGTTGGACATCACTTTGGTTCTAACACATCTGAGAAATAAGTTTTTGTGTTTTTGTCTGCGCAAGAAGCAATATCTGAAATAGGAGCTGACGACAACTGTCAATCAAAATATGTTTGAAGCACAACCCCACAGACATGATGAAGCAGTTAGGCAGAGTTTTTAAGTATAGAAGGCTGAGTTTAAATCAAATAAATAGAAATTCAAGCTATTTTTTTGTCTTTAAATACTATATTTACTGTTATAGAGAAATACAAATAGATTTAAAGCTGTGTAAGGGGCTTTCAAATGACAGTGTGCACGTCTCAAAATGATTGGACACATACATGCAAATACAGTTTAATCCACATTTGTATTTTCATCCACACTACATCAGCATTATTGATCTCAAATAACATCTCTTGATATAATTGCTCTCTTGCGACCAGACCTGATTATACAAAGTGCAAGGTAAACTATGACCGACATGTTGGATCCCCAGTGTGCTTCCTGGAGCAGCAGGGCAGTACATTAAATTAGCATATGCATGTTGTGGAAGAAACATTTAATGATTTTATTAAACTGAAAAGTTGACTTTATCTTTAAATATCAAATTACTGTGTATCAGCCGAAACGCTGACATCTTAGAGCGTACTAACTTTTTACCTTTGGGTTTTCATCGCTATATCTTTAGAAATCCTCCGGCCACATTTAAAGTTAAGCTGCAGTCCTTTGTAAAAACAATTAACTTAGGGTTACTAGATTAAAAAAGTTACTACACTCTAGTTTACCTGATCTTTCTCTGGGTAAACACCAGCTCTGAGGAACGAGGCCTTCCAGCTGTCCACGTCCTCCTGAGCGCCACACGCCAGCTCAATCTGACGCAGGTCTTTGTACACATTCCTGTAAGACACACATGTTGAAATGAACCAAAGATCAGAACGGACTAACACCGTAAACATGACTGTTTTAGAGGATTAAAGCAGCCGCACCTCTGTTCAGTGCTAAAGATGGCGAAGACTTGTTTGCTGGACATGAAGCCCTTCTCCACATCTCTCAGCTTCAGGTTGTCCAGAGGCAGCATGTACTTCTTCTCTTTTTCCTGATAAACAAATGATATGACAACAATAAAATAAGTCATACTATAACAAATAAACAGTCTCTTCCCTATAATAAGTGTTTTCAAGGTACAACAAGTGGGCTTTATTAGGTGCACATTTATAAGTACTTTACAAGATGCTAGAATATTTCTCAAACTTTCTCTCTATGTGAGGTTGTACCTGTAAAATAACCTCAGGTAGGAGGACGCTCCTATCAAACAGAAAGTCAAAAGTCACTATTGTATGCTTACGTGATTAGTAGAAATACTGAAAGGACCTTAGGTGGTTTTTGACCACAGATTGGGTCCACAACTAGCAAGCCAAATGAATGTCTGGGAGCAAATGAATTGTATATGCTACACAAATATGGCCAGGATCCGTTGAATTTTCGAAATATTGGATTGCAGATTAGAATTATACAAAGAGGGGTTCGTTGAGCATGAAACACTTGAAATAATTAAAGGATAAGTTAAAAAAGAAAGCAGAAAGAAAGTGAGGTCAAAGAAAAATATTTCTGCTAAAAAAAGTTAGCAATGATTGAGAGTCAGACCTAAACATTTGCGATGTGTGTATCTCACACTGCACTCTAATTTGTATTCATGTACCTTTGTTATTCATGTTTTACTATCTTTGCTTTTAAAAGGCGGGGTAGGTAATTTTGGAGAAACCAGCTTGAGTACGCTAGAATTCGAAAATACACAACCGGAAAAAATCTGCTACTTCCTTACAGAGCCCCTCCTCCAACACACACGAACGCGCACATGACCAATGAGGGCTAAGAGATAAGTGTGTGCACAGATGGAAGGCTGACAGGCAGGTAGGCCATCCAGTTACTTTAGCCGGCCCGGCTAAATTGATTGGTCGTGCTTTTTACAGTACTACAGCTTCCACAGGTGACATTTTTTAATGGATTTTTTGTCAAAGCAATTAAGATATTCATTGCTATCGGGATGTTAAGAGCATTCCATGCAATATAACAAAAAGTGTATCTCGAGCCGGTTTCTCAAACTTACCTACCCCACCTTTAAATGAGTGACTTTAAATGCCCTTTTATAATGTTTCTTAATGCTCTTAATCTCTTTCATTTTTGTAAAGCACTTTGAATTGCCTTGTGTTGAAGGGTGCTATATAAATAAACTTGCCTATCGCATGCAAATAAGGCGATATGTTGTCCCCTTAGTAGCCTTACCTCCTCATCTTTGTACCAGGAGAGAGACTCAGCTGTCAGGACAAACCAGTAGTCCTTGGATCCTCCCTTCATGATGCTGATGTTGATGGTGAGCCAGCCTCTGCGGATCACCTGCACACGAGAGCCCAACAGTTGACTAAACCACACACCCCTATATGTATCTACAGAAATCAAATAGAATAATAGAAACAAATGAAAGACAAAAACATTCATGTGTAGAAATAATTGACAGCAAAATAAAGCAGAAAAGACATGCAAGTGCAACAGTTTTGCAAGAAAAAGATGCACAATGCAGTCAGATCAGGCCAAACTGTCTTACCGGAAAATTCATAACAAACACAGAGACAGAGAATAAATGACAGGCTCCAATAAAAAGTCACCTTCTCTGTTTCTCTCTCTCTGTCAGACTGACGGACAAGGAGACAAAGGGAACAGACACACAGGGATAATGAGAGGACATATGGATTGTGTGGTGGTGTAACCATGAGTGTATTGTAGAGTTGCAAGCTGTGGTGCTTCAGTTAAGGATTCCCCTGCAGCCTTTTCTACATACATCTCTATTATGATCAAGGCGGTTGAGCATAGACGAGCTCAGGGCCACCGAGGGGGCGCTTTCATTTATTTGAGACAATCTTAAACTTTGAGCATGTGAATACTTTTACCATGATACAACGCTATATCAATCATTTAAAGAACAATACGATTGTTTGGTGATATCATGAATCTGCCATGATACAATGTTCATTGATTCAATTCTGACGCCTGCCAACGCTATGAGATGATATCATGTGCCCATTTAACAACACCAGTTATATTTATATCAACTCACATAATTAATAATGTAATTTTGTAATTGTATTTCTAGGCTTTACAAAAGTGTTTCACTTTAAAGCGCCACATCTCTCGTGTTTAAGCACTGTTTCAATGTTTAGGACGGTGGTCTGCTTGGACAAAAATGGTGACACAGTCATGCCTTGGGAATTTCTAAATAAAGGCATATGTTAAAGATGTCGATATCCATTCTTATAAATAATAATAAACTCAATGGTTTTACAAAAATATACACAAACTCTTGTTGTTTTTTTGTTCACATCGCTGTGCAAGAATAAGACATAGGGATCTCTAGAAAGGCTTCTTATGTTGTATCCAGTGGCGAGCCGTCAGGGCCCTCTAGGCCCTCTCTGAAGGCCTAAAATATTCTACAAAATAATATTTAAAAACATTAAAAATATATATATATATATTTTTTTTTAAATATGTTTTTTAGTTATATTTTTCATTAGTTTTACCAAAATAACTTGATTTAATTGTATTTAAAATAACATTTCCATAGAAATAAATCCTTCGAATCTGCCTATTCAGTTTCTGTTAGAATGTAAAGGGTTAAATGAAAGAAGCTCATCTCTTACTGTGAAGACAGGAACTGTTGGACGTCCAGCTATGCATTTACATACTGTCAAATGACAGTACAGTTGACCAATCATATCTTCCCTCTAAATGGGTGGGTTTTATTATCGCGGACTTTATGACAAGTTCCGCCCGCTGTGAAACTTTTCTTGTTTCCATAGCAACAACAACTTCCTGTCAACAGCGTAAACTCGCCTTCAAAATAAAAGCATGCCAAATTATACTTAAGACATACAACTGCAACGAAAGTAACAAACACAATGCAATATCCTTTTCAATTTCAAAGAACACAAATTGGGTTATTTACAGGTGTTGTTTTGTGTGGTAGAGGGTCGCTTTTCATTGATGCGTTTTGCACCCCGAGCCGTTGGCTTTTTATTCCGCTGTGACATAATAACTTTTTTTTTTTTTTCGAGGGAAGGGGTGGCGGTTAGAGGGCCTAGGTATAAAAGTTACGGCTCGCCACTGGTTTTATCATATCCCACACATGAAAAAACAATACTGAAAAATACAGAATGAGAAAACAATAACTTTAGCTTATTCACTGGGTGAGAAACTCTTGGTACAGGGTATCCGGTTCTCATGATGATACATCCATGAGTGTAACTCTTTCACTTCCCTCTTCTTCATCAAGGAGCACAAATCTGGTTCCTCGACTCCCCCACCCACCCAAAGAGGAAGTGACAAGTGGAGGTGCAGCCAGTGGGCACCGTACTTACAAGAATCTCCCCCTGGGTCATGAGAAGGAGGAACAGAAGAAGAGAAAGAGGAAAGGGAGAAAAATGACAACAGGGGCACAGACAAGAGTGTGTAAATGTGAATCAACAGAGGGACACGTGGCAGGAGAGACGGGCTGAGGCAACGACAGAGAGAACGGGAAATAAAGGAGCAGCAGGAGAAAGCAGCTGCTGTGATGCTACAGAGTTTTAAACAGCAGAGTTACCTGATTGGGCATGACTCTCTTCTTGGTGATGTTAGCAGCCGTCCTTTGCTGGGCACTGCAGGAGAGACATTGAAGGATGAGGGGTATGCTAACAAATGCATACAAGATATTTCTGGAATATTAATCAAATTATATTATTTTTTTCCTTTTCTTTTTATATGTTTTCTTTAATCATTTCAGATGGAAAGCATAAGGGTTTTTCAGATTTGATTAAACATGTGTACTGACTGTTTGCATTTTAATGGATATAGGCAGCAATTAATAATTATTTTATATTTGATTGATTTATCAATTAACCATTTGTCCAGTCATATTGGGAAATAGTGAAAAATTGCCATTATTCTTCTACCAGCACCCAAGTTGATATGGAAGTTGCTTTTAATATTCTGTCAACAGTCCAAAGCACACACATTTAGTCTCATATATACCAAGAAGAATCTTTAAATCTTTGCAGAAAAGAATAAGAAAAAAACCTACCGACCCCCGTTTCTAATAAAACAAATTAATAAGTAATAATAAATAAGTATCTTACTTGGCAAATCCAATGAAGTCCTCATGATTAGTGTTGATGTAGGAGAGCTCAATGTCGATCAACAGCAGCACCTGAGAGAAAAATCATTACATGGTATGTACACAAACAAAGGAAACTGTACACACACTAACACTGTACACACACCATACACACCTGCTCTTTGGTCTTGCTGTCTCTCTCTCTGACGTAGGTGGTGACGATTCTCTCCGTCTCTTCTCTCAGTCGAGGGTACGATCCCAGCTGTAGAGCCACACACAAACACACGCACTGCTGCAGGCACCGTGATTACAGGACACACACCTGTGCAGGCTTACACAACACTGCAACACTTTGTTTCCTCATAAGCAGTAACTCCCAACAACCACTGACAGTAAATATAGAGTATAAACACAAAATACGAGGCAGGGCATTCAACATGAACACTGAGCAGGCATGCACTAAAGAGATCTGTATCAGCTGGAGACTACTTGTCAGCTTTAGGTGTTGCAAAAGCTATGAAGTTGTTACCAGTGTAAACATAAGGGTCAGGGGTGTAAATCTTCCGGTATCTCATCGTTCAAAATTGATTCTCAGTTTAGTATAGACGGCTGCTTATTTCATAATCTACACCAGTCTATTGATGGTTTATAAAGGTGGTGTTGGAAATGACCGCAAGAAGGCAAAGTTAAGTTAATTTTGAATAATGCTGGACATAACAACAAATTGGTCTTTAGGAATATTGTCCATCAGTTAGATAAATACAAAAAAGAATTACAAATAATGAATAATAGAATATGAGAATCTCAATCCTTACAGGAAGAGCTTACCCCAACTCTAATTAGCATAATATCATCTCAAGCTGATAGCAAGTCTCAACAAATCAGGGAGGAAGAAGCAGAAAAAAGGATCAGGTTAGATTTTAGAAAGAGATGAAGATTGGAGAGGGTCTGATGGAGGTGTGTGTTTGTGTGTGTGGGGGGGTTGTGTTATTGGTGTCAATGGTGCAGTAAAGGGGGTATCACAGGAGTAATACATGAACATTTCCATTGACAAGACAGGGTGGGGAACAGCCCAATTCCTTAGTGTGAGAGTGGGGATCGGATTGGATAAGTGAGGTGAGGTGAGGGGGTGTTATGTACATCACCAATCACAGTGAGGATGGGGTAAGTGTGCCGGTAGAGGTCCAGGGTCTCGATAGGGAAAGGGCTCGTTAGATTCGTCATTAAAGAGGGAACCAAGGGGTAGACGGGTGGGACGTGAAGCCTTCAAACAGCGGTAAGGGGAATGGATCAGCAATAACAGACAGGGATAAGTTAGTTGATTACATTTTCCTCTCTTTTCCTTTTTTTGACTGCTCTCTATCACTGACTGACTGCATTTGTTCGCTCTCTAAATTAATCATTTTTAAATCTGTCTGTCCACTGTTCCCGTTTACCTTTTCCGTGCACTTCCTGATCAGGGCGGCAAGCTCGGTGACAACGAGGTCGACACATTTCAGACAGGGGTCTTTCAGCTTAATGACCTGCTTTTTCACTATGGCCTCAAACGCCAAGTCTGGGGTGAACAGGCCTGTCCTGTGGTGGTGAGGCATCATGGGAGTTTGAGGTTTAATGGCAGGTGAGGGAAGGAGGCAGTGTAGCATGAAGAGGAAATGGGAAATGGTGGCAAAAAATAAAGTGAAATCCCAAGTTGAATGGAATAGTTTGGGGGGAAAAGGAAGTGTTCAAAAAAGGGAAAGGATAATGAAGATTGAGGGAGAAAAAGGTATTTTAGTTAGTTCTAATTCATTTACAGAACAGAAACAAGCTGCAGGTTCTCAAACGTATTAATGGCTGCATCAGCTTCCTATTCATGTGCGCGTTGAGAGTCAGACCACAGCTTTTAGGCCATCTCAGGTGAATGGCTATCTATATATATATATATATATATATATATATATATATATATATATATATATATATATATATAGGTGAATGGCTATATATATATATATATATATATATATATCTCTCAATGCCAGTCAGTCAATATCTTTTAACATTTATTGGATGGATCGCCATGAAATTTTGTACAGACGTTCATGATTCACATACTGCAAATCCAAATGGTATTGTTAATAACCTAAACTTCCTCTAGTACCACCATCTGGGCACAATTGCAACTAGTCCAGTAAGTTATTTTAACAATAGCAAATGTTCGCACCATGTGTGCCTAAATTCAGCCTCACAGAGCCGCTAGCATGGCTGTACATCTTTCAGCCGCAGCCTGAAACCTAGCAGCTTGTTTTGTAATGATACTTTTCAGCAACAAGCCACATCCAGTCTGTAACCACACATCTTCTCAGAGACACCACTCCAGTGAAGTACAGCCAGGATATTCAAATACAACCACCAATGTTTCTGCAAGTGAACTTCATATCAGGACTGTGAAAACTGAACCTTTCCATTGAGTTCATTCACTTTATCTTTTAATCCAGGATGCTGGAATTATGTCCAAAAGCACATAGCTAAAATGATTCAATTGGCTGCTTTAATGGACCTGGCAACTCTACAGTCGGCTGGTCTCTCTGGTGTGTGTGTAGAGGTGTGGCAGCCAGGCAGGAGACCATGCAGTGATACCTTATTAGTGCACTGTCTGACTGTGTTGATGAGCTCCTGGATGACCAGGTCGATGCATTTCAGACAGGGCTCTTTCAGCTTAATGAGCTGCTTTTTCACTATGGCCTCAAACGCCAAGTCTGGGGTGAACAGGCCTGTCCTGAAGGACATACAGATACGACAGACATGGAGAGACGAGGGTAGATAGACACACAGGGAGAGTGTGAGACAGGCACACGGATGGAGGAAGACACTGAGGAGGACCAAATTAGGTGTAGTAGAAAAAGAAAATGTGAAGTGAAGTGGAAGACAGCAATAAGGCTAACAAGCAGCCTAGGAGACTAGATATAATCAACTCACAGAAACAAGAAATCAAAGACAGACAGAAGAGACAGCATACTTAATGAGACAACAGATACAAAACACTTGAAGACAGAAAGAGTGGGTCTTTATAAAGCTAATGAACACATATCAGGAAAAAAGGCTGGAAGACATAAAGAAAGCAAATGTGTGCAACACAGTGTGCTGTTGGCAGACTTGCCTGACTCCGTGGATGTTCTTGATGGCGTAACTGATCTCTCTCCTCAGCTCCTTCTCATCAAACTCCATCTAAGACACCGGGCAAAAACAACCAATATAAACTGCCATGCATATACTGACAATGGGGAAGAGGAGGGATAATCTGCTTGTTTGTGTTTGTTTGCGCTGGATTAAAAGAGAGTTTAGGAAACATAGCTACAGTATGACCACAACATTTAAAAAGGTTTCCACATACGTAGTGTAAATACAAAACAGTTAAGAAGGCAAAGCACATTAACAACTTTGCAATGCTAGTGCCACTTATTTACCCCTGAGAAAAGCAATACTTTAGTTGTTTTTATTAACAGAATGATAAAAGAAAGCAATACCGTGCCAAATTAAATGAGAAATATGCAGAAGTGGAAGAAAAAAAACAGCTGAAATTGAAATTAATAGATGTAATGCATTCAAAATATATTAAAACAAATTTACAACACTGCTCACCTTCACAAGCTCGAAGGGAAATCGCTCGTGGAAGATGCGGTTGATCTTTGCTCCACCTGACAGGTTGGAGGTGTCCACCTGATCACCAGAGCCCTCGATGCACTTCTCAAAGTCCACACCAAACTGCTGCACCATTCTACCGATTATAAGTATTATACATTACATTTCTATACTTATGGAAACATATGAGTGAGTGAGTGAGTGAGTGAGTGAGTGAGTGAGTGAGTGAGTGAGTGAGTGAGTGAGTGAGTGAGTGAGTGAGTGTGTGTGTGTGTGTGTGTGTATAGCCGCGGGAAGTAGGGGTGCTGGGGGTGCTGCAGCACCCCCTAGAATCTGGAGAATCACAGAACGGCCGGGCGTCAAGGGCCGGCTCGGTTCGCTCACGGTCGGCACCGCCCTTAATGTGTTTGAAAACGGCATCATTGAAGTTGCGCTGACAGGCGAGTGAGGCGACAGAGGTCCACCGTGTCTCCGTAGCGAGGCTACCCCCCCACCCCCCGTTGACAGTTCACTAGCACCCCCTAAGTAAAATGACTTCCCGCGGCTATGTGTGTGAGTGTGTGTGTGTATACTGACTGGAGCAAAGCCTTGGTCTTGCGCGTTGGGTCGTCGGGGCGGAAGTTCTTGTACTCCTCCACCTCTTTCTCCAGCGATAGCACCTGGCTTTGCAGCTTACTGCGTAACCCTGGCAACGTATCACGGATGTGGTTGGTCAGTTGCTGCAAAGACATACAAGAAATAAATAGTGTTATACAACAGTTTTGTCTAATCAATTTTATTATGGAAGAATTGTAGGAAGGAAGAATTGTGAATCAAAAGGGTTCCCTGGATTTTTCTTTTCTAGAATGCAGCTTGAAGTAAATGGGATAAAAACTGTGTGTGTGTGTGTGTGTGTGTGTGTGTGTGTGTGTGTGTGTGTGTGTGTGTGTGTGTGTGTGTGTGTGTGTGTGTGTGTGTGTGTGTGTGTGTGTGTGTGTGTGTGTGTGTGTGTGTGTGTGTGTGTGTGTGTGTGTCACCTGATTGAGGGTCTTCTGCAGGTGTGGTGTGCCCATGCGTTCTGCAATGTGTCTGTACCCCGGGTGGGACAGGAAGAACTTCCTCTCAGCAGCCAAAGCAGCGCGGATGTCTTTCTTTCCATCAATGTCCTTCTGACTGCGGTTCACCACCCCGATGTAACCTAAAGAAAGACAAATATCAGTTGTTCAATGTGAGTTATGGAATAAAGACAAATGTTGATTCTAAAGCACTTGCGACCAAATATTAAATTATTATAACTTCTACAATTGGAGAGCTGTTCACATGTGGAACAATACAAATAAAGCTATTAGTCAATTTAACACCATAGTAATTGTTTGATTTCAATGTCAGGAATTACAGGGAAAATAATGCAGATTGATGATTGGCTGACCCCTAAAGAAAAGACACCCTGTTTTGGGTAGTATATAAAGTCTGTAAATATTGTAATGTAATAGCTGGATTCCAATCAAGGATTTAATAAAATGTGTGTGTGTGTGTGTGTGTGTATGGGGGGGGGGGGGGTTCTCACCTCTGCGGAGCGGCAGTAGTTTGTTTTCCAGGATGTCTCGTGCGTCCGTCCCTTCATCCATCAGGTCCAGCTTGGTGATCACACCGATGGTCCGTAGACCTAAATCAAATCAAGTTTTATTTATATAGCACATTTATAAACGATTTTTGGTCGAGCCAAAGTGCTGTACATATAGGGTGACCAGACGTCCCCGTTTGTATAGGCCTGTCCCCGGTTGAAGCTGTCCCCGGAAATGTCCCTGTTTTTTTAATGTACGTTAAAAACACATAGCACGGTGAAATAAAACGTTTCATGTCAGGAAACACTGGGTAAACAGACTGTGGTCAAGCCAGCCCCCACTTCGGAAAACAGTCAAAAGCACCTTGTATTGCGGTGCTCGAATATCCTATGCATTACGGTAGAGGCCTGTAAAAACTGCCTTCAAAATAAAAGCGTTTACTCGGTCTATAACAAATATACCTAAAAAACACACCAAACATCTTCATATATACTGGAGCTTAAATTAAGAAATATGTACTATATAATGTGATCAATAATAATGTAAAACAAACTACGTATAACTACCACATTATAACTGAATGAATGTAAAATGTAAGTATACAGTTATGAAGACATATCTGACATTTCCACTGGGTGACTAATTTCAATTGATGTTGACACCATTTCACAACACTCCTAAAATAACATTACTTTCTGAAGCACAATTTAAAATGTATGCTGTTTAAAATCTCAAATTAGATCTATTGTCCATCTATATTTTGATTATTATTTAATGGAAACGGTCCATAATCAAAGAGTCATTCGAAGTCAATCCAATACTTATTTCACTTCAGGGTGATAAGCAGGAGACCCCATCTAGTCAATCAGAGAAAATCAGGACAATCTGATGTAGAGTTTCAAAATAAAATACTTTTGAAATCTCATATATGGGCTATCGTCCTTCTGTTTTTATACAAGAATAAATAAAAAACTGTCAAATTATAAAAGACTTATTTTCACTCCAGGGTGATAGCAGGACACCCCATCTAATCACTCAAAATCAAATACCTTGGAAGTCTCATATATGAGCTATCGTCCTTCTGTTTGTATCCAACAGTTAAAATGTTCAAATTAAATTGAACCAGAATTGTCCCCCTTTTTTCATTAACAGTGAAGAAAATTGGATATGTTAATGAAATTTTGACCGCAAAACTCAAAATGTCCCTGGTTTTAAATTTGAAAATCTGGTCACCTTATGTACATATAATAAAAATAGCCTACAGTAGAGACACTTTACAGCAAATACAACAGCACAGATTGTTCAGAATATCAGTATGAGAAAAAAAAAGACAAAAGCATCAATGCTAATACTGAATCTATCGCTCATTCACACATGGGATTTTAGGATTCAAACAGATAATTGGAAGTTATAACTTAGGTATTTCAATTATAATAACCATCAGTAGAACAGTATATAAACAGTATTTTATAGCCCACACTGCTCAAAACTATAGGCTATGTCTACAGCCTTGCTAGCTGTGGGTCTGTACCTTTACACATACAGTCTACCATCTTTACTTAGGCACAGTAGAGCTAACTGCCATCAGTATGCTAACATGGTCACAATGACAATTCTAACACGTTTATGTTCAGCAGGGGAGAGATTTACCATCTTGTCGTCCATCTTAATTAAGTTTGTAAGTATGCTAACATTGCCTTAGCATTAGCTTATTACCAGTTTAGCATTAGCACTAAAGTACAGCTGAATATGGTTGGGAATGCAATATGTTTTGCAGGTATTTTGTCATAAAGTATTAGACAAATTATAATTTCTTAACTGATGATGGCATTAAATGAAATGTTAGGGAGAAGCTGTAGTTATCATTCGTCCTATAATTACAAGCCTGAACCTTTAATAACTTTGTCTGGGTTTAATAAAAGAAGACGAAAGATTGGGATGATTACATTTAATGATATCTCTACTAATTGTCCTGTCAAATGATCATATAATCATTTAAATCATATATATACATTATGTCTTATAATATGATTGCCTTTGACTCGGTTAAATTGTATTTTTAGTCCTAACTCTGGGATTGACATTTCAGGAAGGGCAAAAGTTGGCTTTTTCAAATGGTTAAGGACTGGGGGGTTTTATGGTTTAATGGTGGCGATGTTTATCTAATGCCTAAGAGAAGTTATGGGTAGTACCAGTTGGCTATTTTCATTCTACTATATAGTGTGACGGTAAGCTGTGTTCTGGGTGCAAAGCCATTTTATCCTCTCAGGATGAAGTTGCTCTGTTCCTGCATTTGAGATCGATTTCAATTGTATATTGACTTTTTTATTACTTTATTAAATATAACAAAAGACAAACTTGACCATGAATCATTTATCGGTTTCTCTGTAAGGGAATTAGAATTTCCTCCACACTAATCTCCTGTAATACATCTATGCTGCCAGGATGTATTTTAATAATGTATCTGTTAATTACGCCTGCAGTCTGCTTTTGCACTGAGGCTTAGATTTATAGAAGGAAGAGTGATTATGGCTGCAAGATATAGAAATTAGCTTTGTAAATTAGAGCAAAATAGGTCAAATTTATAAAAATAACCAGCGAAAAGTTATCAAGGCCATTCAGATGATCCTATACATGAACACACACACTCCTCACGGTTCCCTTACCCTGAGGGTCCACCTCCTTGGAAATCTTGAGGGCGTCGGAGTTGGCCAGGTCAGTGTTGGCCGGTGTGACAGCCAGGATCAGACAGCTGTCCTTGGTGATGAACTGCATCAGCATTTCCATGATCTGGTGCTCGATGTCCACAGGCTGGTCTCCCACGGCAACCTTGGTCATCCCCGGAAGATCGATCAGGGTCAGGTTCAGCACTGAGAGATGATGATGGGGTATAAGGAAGGAGGTTAGAGGCTGAAAACCTTTAGCAAAATACTACTTTTTTATTTGTGTGTGTGTTACCATTAGGGGAGTAGACACGGAGGTTGATGGGGACGGTGGAGATGCCCTTGTTGGATCCGGTGACCCTCTCAGTCTCCGCTTCAATCTCCAGACGGACCTCATCAAAGTCCACAAATTTACGGCCCTTACAGTGCAGGAACTCTGCATACTCTACACGGAGAAAATTAGAGATTTAGACAGGAAAGAGGGCAATTAATTGATATGAACATAGATACAGAAACGTTACGATGGTGCAACAGAGAGAGATGCCACACAGATGGGGAGTGCAGTATTTGTTTCATTAAACTTGTTGTATAAGCTATTTGAACTATGGATTTTTGAGAACAGATTGTGTGAACCTGTCAGTTTCACAAAAAACACTCATGTGTGCTTTTGGGTTGTTTTACAACTCAATTGTCTATAACTCAGTGCATTTTCTGCACATCTGTTTTGCAATGCATTTGATTAAATATTGATTTTAACTATACATTTTCTATGAGCTAGTACTGTTCATTTTGGCTACACACATCAGACTCTATGTTTTGTAAAGTCTGGATTTAAGAGTGCAAACCCTTTCCCGACAGTTGGTCTCTTTACTTGCCCACTTTAGAGTTAACCAGCTGGAGGATGAGCGGACGACGGGTGACGATGCCAGATCCTCTGGGTAAGAAGTCCCTGAAGTAGAGAGAGATATACAATTTAAAACACACTGATAACTTAGGACAGACAAATGGCGGTTTTGGCTGTGTCACAACAATAAAGTGTTAAAGAGCAAGAGCAATCGATTGCACTCTTATTGATCCCCGATTCATTATTCAGCAATGATGCTTTTCCCTCAGTAACTAAACTGCCAATAAGCATTTTGTTTTCAAACATCTCCTGTCAGTAATGAATATGTGTCAGCTTCTACCCAAATGAAAAGCTTACAAGCTCTAAAATCAATCCGCAGTGTCTACGCGTGTACATGTGCGCATTATTTATACATGGCAGGATTACCTTACAACACTATCCATCATAAATAGTGCATAGAGAAAGAAGCATGTCTCTTTGTTTCCACTTCGCATTACATACACGCTCATCTGAATGGAAACTCGTGTTCAATATAATTGTGATCATTTCCAGGTCACTGACTACCAAACTCTCCAGGCCATGAGAATATGTCTGTCAGTCTGCTCTTCTCTTTGTGTGTTTGCCAGGTCAGCAGCAAGACTGAGTTTTAGCGTAAGGTAAGCAGGCCACACACACACACACACACACACACACACACACACACACACACACACACTCTCTCACACACACAAACACACACGCACTATCTGTCCACTGCTGGCGTTGCAGTGAGGATGTTACACAACATCCTCTTCATCCCTTCCTGTCACTTTTGAAACGCAACATGAATAATACCATGACCAACAACAAGACAGTTAATCAATTAAATCCTAATATATTTGATCCATGTCTTGGGTACATTTGTGGATTTGGGCTTTTTAAATGTGTTGTTAAATTGATTGAAAGATAACTAATCTGCAAGTCTTATTTAATTGTTTCACTTAAAACTAACACATGTTCTCTAGTTTTAGCTGCTTCTTCTTCTTTGGTGCCTTTGTTTGTTTTTCTTTTAATGCACACAGAACATCTTTTCATTTCGGATGTTGATTGGACAAAAAAAGAAACTGAAGTGAAGGTGACGTGTTTTTGAAATGGACAGATTAATATAGGTTTTGTCCCCTCAAAAACTGAGACCTGATGGCAAAACCATCCAAAACTTTACAAACAAAAGGAAACAATATGGAAAAATCTAAATAAACAATGTGCCACATACACCAACCATTCTTACGGACAAATGTTACACTTAAACTAATACATTCAGTATTTGTGAAGATTTTGACAATTACCAATGCTTCTTATTTGGGATTTGCACTTGCAAAAATAATTGGTTATTGTGTTTTATATAATTATACTTTTCTCCTTTATAATACTATATTTTTGAAATAATAATTTGGGTTGTTCGAAAAGGCATACACTATTTTAAAATTAAGAATCTTTTTTAGTGTTATCCACTGATGCTACCATGGTATCTGCTGCGAGTTTGACTTTCACTTCCTGCAGAAGAACCTCTACTTCTAAACTTGCTTCAGGAAGGCAAGTTTATTTATATAGCACATTTCAACACAAGGCAATCCAAAGTGCTTTACAAATGAGCTTGGGCTTGAGAATGCTTCAGCCTCTTTATACTTTTGTTTGTAGATTTTCATCTTAACTCTCCCTACTTTTCTTTAAATGTTTCTGTGTGCACACAGCAAAGCAAATCTTATGCCTTGTTATGGCCAATGGTGTGGCGTTTACTTTTGCTAATTGGGATCAACTGGCACATGCTTTCAATTTTCATTAAATGCAATCATTATTATAAAAGCAGAGGTAAGAGGTAAGAAACATTCTGCAGTTTAAGGACACGTCAAAAGCTGACAAAGATTTTACTTTTGGAGATTTTTCAATAACCAATTTAAGACAGTAGGAAGACAATCGTAAATGTAGGTTCAATGTTTTCCATCTTTGACCTGTTTAGGCGTTCCTACGACATGTTGGCAAACGATATATTGAAAACAGCTAACTAACTAAAAATCATTATATAAACTATATCAAATGTATATCAACAAGCCAATGTTGATAACGGCTGCATGTCACTATAGCTAATTAACAAACGTAAACAGCTAAGTAGCCTTCTGTGGGTATTTGGTACCCAGTGTGTCATATACACATGACAGTGCAGCTGGTGACATCACTGATGACCCCAACACAGACTTATCAATGCCCCTACTGTCTGCCCAGTCACTTGGGACTGGGAGACAAAAGGCGACAGGAAAAAAAGGAGACTTAGCTGCCTAATCAACATTCCCAATCTCTTGGAAAACAAGTGAAATCTTTCTGAGATGTAGAAGTGTTCCCGTCTCTGGGCACCTTTTTATTTGGAGATAAAAACACAAAGCTGCAACAGATATCTCCAGTAGATAGGCCTCTGCTGCAGCGACATGTCTTCTTCCTCTTCCCTTTCCTCAGATGTTCCTTCAAGGCTCAATGTTATAACTGAAAAACAAACTGTCTATGACTTTTTCATAGCACTTTTTCCTACACAGTTTATAAACTGAGCAGTAACATATGATTTTAGTGTAACTGTTGGTTTTGCTGCAATTTTCCATCAACTAGTCATTCAAATACCTTTATACTTATTCATCAACCTCACAAAGAAAATCAGCAGTGCAGGCATGCTGGGAGGAATTTTAATTTGCACTGACCCTTACAATAATTAATCTATCTGACCAATACCTGACCAAAACTGCAACTATTGTGTGTTCCTCACCCTTACAAGTAAAACATTGACCTGACCTTTGAAATGTGAAGCATAATAAAGATGTATTTACAACCCAAGCATTCAGCCTCAAAGAAAAACAACCATTGTAAATGTTTGACAGAATGGGCCTGGTAGGAAGAGGCAGTTTCTGCTAATATTCCTGCTGAGGAAGTAACGTTTCGAAAGATTTAGGATATGGAGTTCTAACCTAAAATATATTTGAAACACACTTTTAACCAAATTGCCCCTCGGTTATTGTGAACATCTGTTTTTGTTCGTGTACTGTGTATTGCTCAGTTCCAAAAAGGAAAAAAAATCCGTTAAGAAAAACTGGGAGGCACCAACGTGCTTAACCAAGTGCTTAGTTGGCGATTTGTACGCAAACGTTTGGCGTAAAATAACAGCAACAGTCACAAACTACATTGATAAAAATAACAAATCACGTTTAGAGTGTCAGATTAATCTAATGACACATATAAAAGGTACAACCTTCCGACGAAATTTTCCAACACGGAGCTCTTCCCTGCGCTTTGGCCGCCGACGACAGCTATCTGCGGCAGATCCAAGTTGCAGGACTGGCCGATGGAGCTGAAGGCGTCCTGGAGCTTGTTGATGAGGGGAATTAGGTCTTCCATCCCCCGGTTTCCCATAGCGGCACCTCGGTCAGCCCAGCGGGCTCTATCCTGCTCTGCTCCCCGGTCAAATAAGAGCCAAAGGGTTGCTCTTCCAGACAAACAAAAGTTCCCAGACGGCACCGCAGTCTGTCAAAGCTTCTGTGAGTTTATTCAATGAAAACACAAGGACGGTTAGAGTGAAAATTCCCAGCTGCAGACAGAGCTGGATGATTGCCTGATAAAAGTACACACATTTAACTGTAAACTTCTGTCATCATCCGGTCAGGCGACACCCAGCCGCCACCGGAGATTATGGCTCCGCCTACAGCCTCACTCTCCTCTGTCATTGGTCAGATGGAACGTCCGTCAATGTACACACATACGTCATCATTTTTTACAATAACGTTTTTTGACTTTCCCTTTGAAACAGGGGAATTACAAAGTGTGATTGTAATCACAAAAAAAGTATGAACGCATTGAAGAGTGCTTATGCGGTAAAAAAAACCTCTCCATTGTGCACTCAAGGAAATCAAACAGTTGTTATTAAATTCAAGAATACCACATCTGTTTTGCGAATGAATTCACTTATTTGTGCTTTATCACAAATAAGCCATATGAACCCATTTCACAGGGTGCGAACTGGAGGGGAGCAGGGGGAGCTATAGCTCCCCTAGTGGTGACATGAGCTCCCCTGGGAACATGGTTTGTGAAATTTGGGGGGAGCTCTCTAAAATACTGATATGATGACCAAATAAATTCCATTTTGGGCATGTTTTATTTTCAAAGGTGTAAAATAAGTGAAATAAAATTATATTTAGAGTTTATGATTCATGAAAAAAGTGTCGCCTGCTTGCACGCTGCCCGCAGCTCCACCCACTACCCACTCAGTCACAAGCTCGTTTAGTTAGCACTGCATGTTTACCAGGCATTGTTGCTGCTGCTGACATGTCGAAAAGAAAAAAACAACTTAGGCAATTTCTTTAAAAAGGCGGCTAAACAACCTGATCAAGAAGACCAACCGAATGTAACTGGTGGGAGCACATCGTACGTTGTGACTGCTGCTACAACAGAACCGAGAGAGGAGGGAGCTAACGTCAGTGCTAGTGCTAACTTGACAGCTAACGTTAACTTGGGGGCTGAAGAGACACAAGAAGACGAGCCAAGAGAAGCTAACTTGATGACTACAACTACCATACAGTAGTAGAGATCGAAGGAGATGTGGAAGAAGATGATGATGCTGCTGATGACCACCCCACCTGTTCTTCCTCTTCCTCCTTGCCTGCTGCTCGAGATGGGGGGCGAAGTTGCTGCGGTGGTCCCGTGGCCGCCGGCTGGCTGGACCAGCCAACAGTGGAGTGAGTGGATCACATTTGAGTCATTTTAAGTTGATTAATTAATTAATTAATTAAACAGTCAAACGTTACATTGGTGGTCCGTGGATTATTTATTATCAAGTTGATTGAAGTTTGCGTAGCCCATACATGCTCGGGAAATCTGTTGACATGAACATGATCCATCGGGACGTTTCATGTAAATGTAGACCTGTGGCACCACCCCGTGTGCAACAGATTTTCTCTTTATAATAGGCCTATGTCTGTGCTGTTGCTATTAATGCACGGATCAGCATTTACCCCCCCCCCCTCCCCTCCGTGGTATAGTTCGCACACTGCCATTTCATCACTGAATCAGGTTTTGCTTTCTGTAATAATGTGTCCCAGTGGCGTAACCATCGACGATGCTCCGGGGCCCAGAGCCGGCCAGGGGCCTATACTGTACCTTTTTTGGGGGGGGGGGGGGGGGGGGGCAGCAATGGCATTGACCAGTTCACGCAGTCTTCAAAGTAACCAAGCAACCTACATTAATTTGTAATTTGTCTGTCCAATGACCTTGCTCCCTTTCATGTCATGTGATACCTTGCCTGACGAGCGAACCGTTTAATCAACCTCAAAAGTTATAGGTACTGTAGCTAGCAGCAGCAAGTTTGGCAGCATTATAAAACATGTCATAGCTTGCATTTATAATGTACAGCAAACCAAAGCACAAAGGACAAGAGATAATAACAAGGAGATGTAACGGCTAAACTAACGAAATTAGATTTTTTTTTTTGTTATACATCGTCCTCCAAATCTCAATTGATTCTGTAAAGTGATTGTGTGATTAGTTTGCTCTGCCGTTGTCAGGCTGTGGTGGTCTGAGGCCAAGGCAGGCTGTGGTTGGTAGCCTACATGTGGCGCTTATGAGTGGTTGTGTGTGTCTGTACATGTGTGAGCGCATCAGCGTAGGCTTATGTTTGGGGCAATATTTGTTCCCGGGGCCAATCACAATCTTGTTATGCCACTGATGTGTCCTATTCATTTTGGCCGTTTGTATTTTAAATGCACTTTCAATGTAAGTGATTTAGGACAAAATGAACACTTTTTTTCAATAATCTATACAGACTTTAATTTGCAGCGTCAGTCTCGGTTAGACAAGTAGAGTAACTAAGTATCAGTCAATTTTAAAGAATCCCCATGAACACCAATAGAGAAACACAAGACAAGCACCTGCTGATCTCCTGCTCAACCAGAAGAGGGCGCTGCAAAACAAGTTAATGTTGATATTATGTGAGGTCAACAGTGCCACAAAACGCCACTGTTTAAAAAACGTGTTCTGGTTAAACTTCTGTTGTTTTGTGTTTTGTTTTTGTTCGTATGGCGCTTTGGCTATAAGTACAAAAAAAAAGGCTTGTTATTTTCTTTCTATTTTATTTCCTTTAAATACCTTTTTTAAATGGCACTTTTGTTATTGTAAAGATGTTTCTGAGTGCAAATAGTTACAACTGCATTGTTCACAAAACAATGGCAAGTGTATAATAATAATAATAATAATAATAATAATTTCAAATGTTATAGCGCCTTTCAAGAAACCCAAGGACGCTTTTAAAATGGGAGATAAAATAACAAAACAAAAAAATTATAATAATCACACAGACACACATGGTTGAATAACAGGTTGGTGGGTACTGCATTTTAGCTGGGGCCGAAGTGTTGATTTGGAAGTTGCTTGAATAGGTTTGGAAATGACAAATGTAATAAAGACAATGAGTGAAATGACCAGAAACAAACAACAGTATTCTCAAGCATAATTGTATTCATCAGTAGCATTCAGAGCATACTAAAATGAATATTCGCATATATACGCTTCATTAAATGACTACAAAGCCATGAGGGATGCTAATCTCTATTTGATGATACTGTCCATCTATCAAAAAGGCTGCCAGCTAGACAACCTTTCTCTGTTCTGGTTGTATAGAGTGTAACACAAATGCAAATCTCTCACAGCAGAATGCCTTTAGCAGCATCCCAAAATAAGAATAAAAAGATCCGGTTGTGCTATTTAACCGTCTCAATGTTTTTGTTGATGTGTGGTGGAGTAATCGGCAATAGAGGTGTCTGCCTTCCTTTGAATAACGTTTATTTGGGAACTATTTCCTTTATACTGTTTCACCATGCGTGCATTATGACTGGTGCTCACGACAGAGGGAGATGTAATGGTGTCCTCCAAAACCAAGCCAAGTGTTGATTGATAAATGGCAATACTAGCCTATATTGGGAAACCGATAGATATATATATTTAGTTTTTGGGGTGAAATGTCCCTTTAACAGTAACGGGTGAAGGTCTGTCTCATCATTGCTTAGACTTGGAGACTGTAGAATAAACATTCTGCTCTGCCAATGGAGGAGGATGAGTGAGACCCTGAGATGGACTTATAGAGGAGTAGTCGCTGGCCAAGGAGACGTTCTTATTTGTGTCAGTATTCTTGTCTGTCAATGCCAAGTCAGAATCCGCCTGAAAATTGACACTTGCATAGTGGAGAGAGTCTTCCGGAGGGTGAGCGGTGGCATCGACGGAGGTCAGGGCATTTCCTGAGCTTGCCTGCTGGTTCGGCATCGGTATTTCCTCATACTGTCGTTCTTCATGAAGTCCCTGTAGAAGATGAAGGGGAGCAGTGTGATAGATGCAGATCATACTCATATAAAAACTCATGAAGACAAAAACACACACACACATACATACATACACACACACACACACACACACACATACAGACACACACACACACACACACACACACACACACACACACACACACACACACACACACCTCTGTTATGTTCAGCAGTTGTCCTTTGCTCTGATGATCCCTCTGCAGCACAACACGCTGAGAAAAGAGACAATTTGAATTGATGTAAATAACAATATATTTTTTTATCTGTTCGCCATCAGAATCACAATCATTTTCATGTTTGCCCGTTTACTTCTGTTATTCAGCATTGAAATCACATGATCTGTTTTGTTAGTAAATATATTAATTAATACATTACTTCACCCACAATCATTTTGCCAATAATAAACACAGAATATATGATAAGAATAATGTATATTCAACCACAAATTCATAAAGATTATGGCGTGTTTCTTATGCTAAATTTCTGCCCCTCACCTTTTGTCCAGGGGAGTTTGTGTCTGCACAGTATCAGCAGAAGCACAAGTGTCAGTAAGGCAAGACAGCCCACCACAATGCCAATTATGTCTGGAACTGAAAGACAACAGTTGAAGCTGTTTAATAATACATACAGTCAGAAGAGTTTATTTGTGTTCAAGATTCATGCATAAAGGCAAACATTGTTTCAGCATTTGTTTGCAGTTGCTGTTTATTAGCAAATGGACACCTGTGGTCAGTGCTTGTTTAATTATATGTCCCTTATTTGAAACGGCAAAAAAAATCCTATAAATGGAGATGAAGCCCTGAACAACTTAAATCAAAGAGTGTAGCGTGTAGAGCAGAGGTCAAAAGAATAGATCTACAAGAGTATCGTACTCAAGTACAAATGAGCGTACTTAAAATACATTTTACGCAGAATAAAAATCACTTGTTAAAAAGTATACGAAGAAACAAGTAATGGAATATGTAAAATACTTAGGGTTGTGATGAGGATAATGATCACTGGAAATAGAACCATGTGCATATATTTTATGTAGATCTGTTTATTTTGAGGAGGCCTGGGGCTTACACCTTAAAAATAATCAAAATATGCATTCCCGAGTAGAGTAACAAGAATTAACCAGTGTACACTAGGCATTACGCTACATGAATACAAATAAACTGCCACTTAAACAGCTACATAAAAACACATCAAGGTCCCAAACAAAGGTGCAAACAATATAAGCCCCATTGCAGTGGCAGCCACAATCAATGCCAGAAGCAAAAGGTTTTTAAATTGACAACAAGGCAGCGTGCACATAACCAACCGTGTAGCGTAGGTTTGCCTTCTTCTTCTTCTTCTTCTTCTTCTTCTTCTTCTTCTTCTTCTTCTTCTTCTTCTTCTTCTTCTTCTTCTTCAAAAGCTGCACTGTATGTTTTTTTATATTCATAGACTGCAAGGTAATAAAAAGGTCGTAAGAGTAAATCAAAGACATTTGAAAGTAAATAGTGCATTTTCCTCTGAAATATGCTCCAGAAGTAGAAGTTGTAGAAAATATATAAATCCTCAAGTAAAGTACAATACCCTCAACATTTTACTTATGTACTTTCCATGTCTGTTTTTTAGTTTGCTGGGTGCATGATTTTCTTCTTATTTTAAAAGACCAGACAATAGAAAATAAAGTTATTTCATCATCAAACAGTACACTGGTTGTTGCCAAACATGTTGCATATTCATCAAAGAAGAACAGAAACACATATTTACCTGTCATTAAGACAATGATAAATGTCAGTGATATCCTCATCATGTCAGTCCTGCTTTTTCCACCTAAATATAGTTTAAAACCAAGCTCAAATATTAACGGTACATTTATAAAAAAAGAAGTGTCATGATCAGTGATGTACTGTCTCTCTGTGAAATATGAATGTGCCTCTTAGAGAAGCTGACATGAAACATTTGCATTTCAAAATGAGGTTGTAGTTTTTGTATTCAGAGAGAGAAACAGAAAAGGAGGGAGGAGAGAAAGATAGAAAGATGGTTGGATAGATATTGCTGTGAGAGTGCAGGCTCATGTACTGCTGCATCGCATGATCTCTTCCTCTCACGTAAAAACAAATAGGGTTGTGCTTCACAGAACAACTGCCCAATGGCCCTCTTATCTTTGGATACACAATATTAAAATACAAGCTATTAATATCCAGTCTGAACTGAAGGTATTTCAGTGATCTACCTGATTATGTGTAATATTTGCATAGGAGGGATAACATCCTAATGGGTTATTCAAAACGTGCTTATGTACCTTGTCCTTTTACAGTAAGAAACCTGTATGAACATCATATTGTGTTTTATTATGCTGAAAAAAAATGTGAACCGTTGACTTAAATAAGTGTATTATGTAAGGGTTCGTTGAAAACAATGATATTAAGTTTAAATACAAAAGCATAGGTTCAACTCTATACTATTAATACTAACTTAATGCAGTTATGTGGAACCTGATGACATAATACATTTGATTAAAGTAAACATTAAAACATTTTAGAGTAGGACATCACACATTTAATAGTTTTTAATGTACACTGTTTGACTGTGTCCTCCTATGTCAAGTTATGGTAAAATATAAAGCGTTATACTGTTTCAGACAAAACAGGAAGTGAAGTTAGAAATCCACCTACTAAACACTCCCATGTCATGGCCATTTCTACTGATCATAATTCCATTGTTGAGGTCTACGTAGAATAGATTTACATTGTTCAATGTTCCAAACTCACGTTGGTTTCTCATACAGCATCTCTGTATAGTATGTGTATTCACTCTCTGTCCTAAACGGCTTGTTGGAGCTCCTGCCCCCCCCCCTCCCTATGAGCCCACTGTGCTCTGATTGGTCAGCTCGCCCACTGTGCTCTGATTGGTCAACTCGCCCACTCTGTTCTGATGAGTCAACGACCGCCACAGCGGAACATCAGTGTTTATGTGTTACAATGGCGTTAGCAACCAGAAAATGACACCAGTAATGACAAACAGATGAGAATGCTGTGTGGGGCCTGGGTGCCGTGTTGGCGGGATGTTGCGGGGCTCGTTGCTCCGTCATTTGTGAGGACAGTGTGTGCTGGATTACTGGTGTCATTTCCTGGTTGCTGCGTGGGGTCTGCGAGACAGCGAGACACCGCGAAACTCAGCCTGAACTCAGCCTGAGCACACACACACTCGTAGCCTGGCTGTGAGTTTGTGTGTGTCCGCGGAGCTCCAGCTGAGAAAAGATGAGGCTGAGTGAGTGTCACATGGCAATGTATTTTAATGATTGGTTTTAAGTGTGTGTTTTATACATTTTTAGTGTGTGATTTTACTCTGAAATGTGTTTGCCTTTTTAACTGGTTTTAACTTCCTGCTGCATGCTTTTATTTTTGAAATGTTTGGATTGGCCTTGCCATGCTGATTGACAATGAGTGACCACACCTGGAGCCAATTTACACCAACAGCCCTGCCTATTGAAGGAGAAGAGCAGCAGAGGACATACTGAGACTGGGAGAAACTGAAGGAGACAGCAGAGGCAGAACGCAGCAGGAGCAGAGAGGCACACGCAACTAAGGGATTAAGAGAGTGTCGACAGAGCACCTTTACAGCCCTGGAAAGACTCTGGTTTTGATAAAAGACTTTTAACATTTGAATTATTTGTATTGTTTTAACTGCGTTTTAATTGTATTTTAAAATAGCTTTAGACTATCTTTTTACTGAGATTATATTTTAGACGGCTCTGATTTTAGTTTTGCTCTCTACCTGATTTAAAAGAACCCTCCCCCTCCTTTACATGAGTGTGTGTGTGAGGCTGAGGAAGTCCGCGGCAGGGTCTGCGTCATGGGGGGTCATTCGCGGGCCATGCCCCCCCAAATGAGTCGCTGTGCCCCCCCCAACGCAGGGCAGGCAAGCCTTGCCACTTTGCCGTTTTTTTAATCATATAAGTGAAAACGTTTCCACTACAAGTTTTTTGTGTGAAATACATCAGAAATAAAGAATACAAATAGAAAACACAGCCTGAGGTGGGCTCACTGCTGCCAGTGGCGCCAGCAGGGCGGGCCATGGCCACCCGGATATATTTGTTGGCCCCCCCTACCACACAGCTCATACTGCAGCCCCTCCCTCTCCCTCTGCTACCATGGTAACACTCTGATACTCGGCGCACCACTCTGATACTCGCGCGCACCACTCAGAGATTCGCACAGACAGCAGCAAGTTGCAGCAAAACGTTTCATTCTACTGACTTCTAGAAGGTAAGTCGTATAGGTTTGTTGCCTGTTAAGCCCCACAACACTTTAGGCTTTAGTGTGTTAGCTTTAGGTAGCAAAAAACGGAGATATGCTTACCTTTAGCTGTTATTCTGATCAAAATGTGTGTTCAATGGCATTAAAACGAGACAAACGCTGGAAGACCTGGAAAACAGGCTCAGGGCTCAATAAAGCGTCTGTAAACACACTTTGGCGGCTATCCTAGTTAGCGTTAGTTTAGCTTGCTAAGCTAACGTTAGCTGATGTCAGTATGCTGGGCTGGTGTAATGCGTAGGCTACTATTAATCACTGCTGTGTGTAATGTGAATTTGCATAAAATGAAGAGAAAGTCAACAGACATCTCTTCTTATTTGAAGAAGAAGATGAGTAAAGGAGAGACAGAGCTGGCAGGGGAGCAGCAGCATAGGGCTAGTGAGGAGATGGCCATACATGCTAGAAAGTACATGTGGAACTCTGTTTTGTAAAAGTGAAACTAAAACCTAAGTACAGTTTTATTAATGTGATTGTGACCTTTTTAATCATGTAAGTCTTCTACACACTTTAGGTCTGCAGCTCCTTCAAAATGAAACGAGAATCTATGCAGTGTTTCCTCTTCTGTGTTCTGAGGTTATGAGCCGACCATTAGTCAAGTTTGTTTTCATAATGTTCTGTATGCTAATTAAAAAAAAAAGGGTGACCAGTTTGTTTATAAAGTATAAATATACATATACAAAACAAATGGAATACAAGCTATATGTATTACTCTCACCACAGTGGCCTAATCTAAAAAAATAGAAATATGTCTCGTCACCTATTTTCTGTCTAATACTAAAAGGTGGGGTTTTGTATCATTTATAATGTTTTGATTTTACTACAAAGGTCAATAATAGATAGTGTTTTTGTGTTCAATCACAGTATGTATTTACCCTGTTATACCCCTTGTGTTTTTGGGTCCTGTTGAAATAAAATAGTCATGTTTTAAAACTTGATTTAATAAAGTCATGTCAATCATCTTTGATCCCAGTGTGACACAAACAGCTTTGTTCAGTCCAAAACAATTTATAACCTAGAGACATAATATAACTGAAGAACATGTTGTGTTACTGTTGTGTATTGTATGTGTTGAGAATGCTGAACATGTTGTGCCTTACAATAAAGGAACTTATTTAAGCTGTATTTGTCTTTTTAAAAGGAAAGAACAACTAGCATATATAAAAAACAAAACAATAAATCACCAACACAAGTAACACAAAACAAGGTTCTTTTAAATGTTGTTTGAAGTAAAATGTTAACTATCCGTATTATATTCACTTCAGATGAATAGTATCAGAAAATGTAAAATAAGAAACCAAAGTATATCAGTAGGTGATTCTCTTTGCCATTGTTTTCATCTAGTCTATACTTTTACAACAATTAAATGCTTGGTTTTGGTGGGCCACCCCAAGATTTTCAGTGGCCCCATTTGGCCACCCCTATGATACATTTCTGGAGGCGCCACTGACTGCTGCTCTCTGATTGATGTGTTGCTTGACCAATGACCCCCGACCTATGCCCCCGACCTTTGTTTTGTTATCATTACGTGAATGTGTGTTTAGATGAAAGCCCAGTGGCGATCTGTTCATCTGTTACACTGATTATACAGTAAAGCCATCTAAAATAATATGATATACAGTACAGTACACGTACCTCTGGGTCTCTGTGTTTCATTCAAGCTTGGCTCTGTGTGTGTGGCACGAGCGCATTTTGTGAGTGCTCGAGCGGTAATGTGGAATGTTGTTGTTGGCATCTGGTTAGCTCGCTATGCTAACGGATATAAAGAGCTGTTTCTACACCAAGGTGGGGGAGAGTCCTCTCCTGTCAGACTGAGAGGATCTTATAACGTCAGCTCAGTGAGGTAAAGGACTCTCAGTGTTTAGATAGTTAACTTTAGTGTAAGTTATCTCAGTGGGTCTCAAACGGTTTGGTCACCATTTATGTAAACAAGTATTTGCGAGGAACACACCTTTATATGATCATTATAGTTATTAAAAAAATAAGAGAATAAATGAAAAACAGGTATGAAATACTATAGGACAGTAACACAAGAATACAGTTTAAAAAGGGAGTGATTAGTAAAATATCCATAAAGAAAAAGTAAATCTGTTTACAGTTCTGTTTCATATGGGTGTTGAGAGATGTAGGCTATCCATAGATCTCTTCATGTTGCTCTCAAAGTGCACCAGATTGATGCATTTAACTTCAATATTTAAAAGAAAGTCTTCCGGGGGAGCATGCCCCCAGACCCTCCTAGAGGAGGTTAGGTCCACCCCCAACTAAAACATGTTCACATGGATAGGATACTAAACACATTTGCACACTTTTTATATGGTGGCCTATGTCCATATGTTTCTGTTTTGGTGGCCGTGCCACAACCGTGCCTGTATGCACAAGTCATAGGTGAGCCATACAATAGCACTTCACCCCTGCAATGTGTATGAAAGACAATAGACTTTACAGCATGTTTTTTTTTAATTGTAGTTGGTGTTTGTGTGTTGGTTGTTGATGGCAGTGTGTGCCCCCCCTGTGGTAAATGATTGCCCCCCCATTCGATTTGTTCTAGAGCCGACCCTGGTCAGCAGATTGGTCCATTTAGAGTTTAGACCAATCCGCGTAGCCGTTACGTCACTTAGACCCTTACGTCACTACGATCCAGGAAGAAAAAGAGAAATCTCCAGCGAGGTGTTGGGGCCGGTTGGGGCAGCATAGACTGGTCTTTTCTGTGTTAGAGTTTTACCCGCTACAGGGTGTACTTTGAGGGTTTGTGACTTTTCAGACCGTTTACATGCAGAAAAACCTTCATAACACAAGGGGACGGGAAATAACCAGAAAAGCATGACATGGGACCTTTAAATGCATTTTGTAAACAGCAGCCTTACACATATTGGTATTTAGTTAGTTGAAAGCAATAATATTATGTTGAACACTATTATATTTTTTTATATTATTGCTTTCAACTAACTAATACAAATGTCAAAGCCATTTTTCAGTGAATATTAAATCCATGCAGACCTCACTTTAGTTTAAGATGATGTAACTTTAGTGTATTCTACAAGTACATTCTTTATATTAAACAAACATTTTCACAATTAGCTCATTGTGAAAAACATGATGTGTTAAGGTGTTTGTGATGTACTTATTCCTTATCCCTGGATCACTGTGATAGAACACTTTGATAGGCCTATGTGCTGATTCTCTGGCAAGTTTCGGACATGTAGGGATATATTTTGGTATACATTCTGTGGAGTAACGCAGATGGACGTCCTCACCGATGTGTTGGTCTCTAAGCCCACCACTGGGGCTGCGGACGTTTTCCCTGTGCTGATGGATCATCCCTGAATTATCAATTATAATCATTGCAGAGGCATGTTCTAATGCACAACACTCATTAGATCCTACACTCCATTATTATGACTGATAGTAGAATAATTGGAGTCCAATACCCCTTTAATTATCTTCAAGAAACACAACTGGAGCCCCATTTGAACCAGGAGGTACTGAGGTTCATCATAAAGTGTGTTGTGTTGTGTTATGTAAGAGCTGTAGGTGTGAGTGTGAGGCTTTCCCACCGGCAGTTCCTTTTTTCACATCACCTTCTCAGTTTCTGTGTGTGTGTGTGTGTGTGTGTGTGTGTGTGTGTGTGTGTGTGTGTGTGTGTGTGTGTGTGTGTGTGTGTGTGTGTGTGTGTGTGTGTGTGTGTGTGTGTGTGTGTGTGTGTGTGTGTGTGTGTGTGTGTGTGTGTGTGTGTGTGTGTGTGTGTGTGTGTGTGTGTGTGTGTGTGTGTGTGTGTGTGTGTGTGTTCTATGTGGGAGGTGTGTTTGAATATGTTTCACAGCTTTACCAACTCTTAAGTCAACCACAAACAAACATTCCCAGAAAGTATACAACAAATACATTCTATGTATTGATACAATTTATTATCTAATGAAGATGCTGCATTACTTAAACACATACTTTTTCGGAGGAATTAACATTATTCCTATATTGTTATCTGTCTTGCTTAAAAGTTAGCAAAAAAACCATCTGAACCTTTCAACAACCTGTGAATTTACAGAAATATGTGAGCGCTGGATTTGATAACTCTTAGAGTGTATAATAGTGAACTTAACAGTGAAGATGATCAGCACGGAGTTTAAAGATTGTAATGGACTGTTGTTTGATCTGTCGCTTTATGTGTCATATTTGCATATGTATGGATGCGGTTCGAGGTGCTGCAGTCTGTGTGTTTGTTGAAGCTAAGAGTGGAGAAGAATAGGCCTTCAGGGTGGATCTGAGTTATCTCTTCTGGTGTCCTGGTGCTGAGCGGTAGAAAAGCTGAAGCGGCTGGTAGTCCTGCTGTCTGTTTCTTTATCCCCATTGGCTGTAAGAAGTGTAGCGGTGATCATCATATTTGTGTCTTGCTTTTCTCCTGATTATTCTCATGTCAGTGACAAGACAACAACTTATTTGGCTGCCACACCTAACACATTTTCTGTTTAGAGTCCTGCGTTCTTTTATTTTTGTCACTTCAACTCTTTCTTTCATCTATACACAATGGCTGATCATTTTGGTTTACAACAGCCTTACTGTTGCCGTTTGGCTCTCATACTTATCAGTAATCATATCACATATCTCTGCAAGTTCAGGAAAGCCAGCAACAACAAAACGAAAGTTAATAAAAAGTAACTTTCAGTTTGTTTTCATTAACCTTGAATTATCCTTCAACAGTATCAAGAGTTAATCACAGGTCCATCTTTCGGATGGCTGTTTCCATGAAGGCTGTGATAGACGTGATCCTCTAACCGACTGAGATCCAGATCTTGGTACTGGCAGATGGGCTTTGGTACATCAACATCCACATAATCACAGAGGCCGAGAGTGACAGTGGACCCGCGATTCCTTGATGTGAAATGGGAGCAGAGGTCAGATGATGGCGGTGGTAGAGCTGAAAGATCATCCAAGCCTGGAGTAGAAAAGCTGCAGCGGACATCCGAGTCAGTTGTTACACCAGGCGCCATTGTCTCGTAGTCAGATGACTCCTGTGGGATGAACAGAAACCTCAGAGAACTGCTTCTTGGTTGTATTATACTCTAAATTCAATGTGTTGGCTTTACTGGACAATGTGTTACTTTGCCATGCTAGCAACTCTGGGAGCCTGTACCCGGACACAATGTTGTTTTAAGATAATGTAAATAATCCCACAGTGATATGGTTAATATGGTTAATGTTCAGCAGGTATAAAGTTTATAATTGATTATCAACAGGTGAAATCTGCTAAATTGCTTACATTAACAATACGTTTTTAATATAAGCACTAAACAAACATTTTTCTATTAATTCATCCTAATGGGAACATGAATGTCTGTACCATAATGTTTGCAATCCATCCGCTAGTTGATTAAAGTCTGAACAACAGTGGTGGGCCGGCCCATAGTCACCCCTGTAGTCTTGATATGAGTGTGGGCTATTATTATTATGCTCATGTTTAGGTTTCATATTTGTTTTTAGCACCTCTACTGTGACATGTTCACATGCTTTCATGTTCAAATAGGTCTTTATTTTTCTCTTACTGCAGCACTTATTTTCACCCTCTGTCTGAAACCAGAGCCCAGTCTTCTGCTCTGATTGGTTAGCTGGCTCTGTTGTGATTGGTCAACCGCTCAGAGATGTCCCGCCCCTTAGCCTATCACGTACAATGTGTCGGAGCATTAGCCTATAGAATCGAAGTGTTACATAGTGATGTCTCTACTAACTACATAATGATGTCACTATGTATCAGAAGTAAACAAAGGAGTCCAATGGAGGCGTTTCAGGCAGGGGGGGGGGGAGTGTGTGGGAGAGAAACTCTTTTAGGGATTTTAGCCTTTGTAGACCATTTACATGCAAACAAACCGAAAAGGGAAACCCAAACATTTATAAAAGGGCTCCTTTAAGTTTTTGACAAACCTCTCTCTTTTGGCGTGCGCTGGATCTTTGGTGTTTAACAGCCAGGCGAAGACAAAGTGTAAACAGACATATAAACAGCAACGCTGCCATACACATAGCTGCAGTCACAAACAGCGGGAGGTGGAACTCTGCAGGAGAGAACCACTGAGGTTTATCTGGAGGATTCACACACACATCATTACGAGCGCTATAGCGCACTATGAGAACAGATGAACACACAAACATTACTCACTGTCCACTTTACGGTGATTTGGTAGTATGGTTGATACAGGAACTGGAAAACACAAACAAAAACAAAGTATTAATATACAGAAAATACAATTAACAGACACAGAGCTAACTGATATATTATGATCTTACTTACTGTGTTGTGTGAGAAAGTTTGCTGTTGTTGAAGGGTAGCAATATAAAAGAAAACAAAAAAGTAGTTACATTCAGTTATAATAAGTGTACTAACTGTGTGTGTGTGTGTGTGTGTGTGTGTGTGTGTGTGTGTGTGTGTGTGTGTGTGTGTGTGTGTGTGTGTGTGTGTGTGTGTGTGTGTGTGTGTGTGTGTGTGTGTGTGTGTGTGTGTGTGTGTGTGTGTGTGTGTGTGTGTGTGTGTGTGTGTGTGTGTGTGTGTGTGTGTGTGTGTGTGTGTGTGTGTGTTTAACAGAAATGGAAATCCTTTTTTTTTTTTTTTTAAAGGAACCTGTGTGAGAAAGGTATCAGTACTTACTTCTCATTTATGGTATGTGGCCCGACGATTCCAGATCACCAGGTGTACAGAAACTTTTATCACATTTATCTGGCTAGCTATCGATTATCTATAATTGTAAAGCACTAACCAGAAAATATAATTTTGGTTGTGCATGCTGAAGACCACCAGTAATCCTACACGACGTACCTTGGGAAACTTTCAGCTCTATGACCAGCTGTGAGTCCACCCCACACCTGTACGTCCCACTGTCCCTTGAGGTGAGTTTGTCCAGCCTCACGATGAAGAAGGATCCGGTGGTGTTGTCGAAAAGAGAAAAACGTCCATTTCTCACCGACTGGACATCTTTTTCTGTCTGTATCAGGATCGTATTTTTGTCATTGCGGAAGTATTTAACTTTGCTCTTATGGCCATCTTCATATTCACATTTGAACTCAACGGTCTGGCCTTCCACACCGGTAACTGTAGTCTGGACACTGACCAGAGCTGTCAGTGACACAAAATCATTGTTAGCTGCGTAACCAAGTTTTGACTCATTTAAAGACTATTTCATCAGCTTTGAAATACCTAAAGCATAGCGGCCCACCTTTGATTTGTAGAAGAGTGATGAACACGGTTGTAGTTGTTCTCCATGAGATCCACGTCGCTCCCATCGTTCTCAGTTTACATTCAGTCCACACGCTCAACTTCTTCACAAAGAGACAGCCACCTGGAATAAAAACTGTCTGTGTGTTCTGTCTGGTGCTTTCATGTCCATGTGTGTCAACCTCTTCCTCTTTCATGTAAAAACATTTCACCACATAACCTTCAGCCCATGAATGTAAAAGGATGATGGGTTGGGTGGATCCAAAGAGTGGCCTTCTCAAGTGCACCCAGAAATGAATAAATGTCAACGTTTCTATTCAGCGGCAGTACTCGACGTCCTTACATTTGATAAACCTTATATATAAAGTATGATTTAATCAAAATTAGCACCTGTTATGGTTTCGTCTCAACATGAACTATTAATAACATTATTCTGTGTAACAACAGGGTGCAATGCTTTTTTTATGTATTCCACTGACAAGTTCATGTAGATATGAAGAGTTAATGAGAACATGTTTAAAAGGTTGTGAAAGATAATTCAAGGTTGAAGCTATTAAAGCAACTTCTATATAAAAGGAATGCCATGAAAGGCAAGCGTTTGGAGTGTTTTATTTGTGAGACTAAAAGATGTATTATTCTGAACCAAATGCCCCACATAAGAAATACATCATGAAGTCTAATAATAATAATATAAAATAATATATCATAAAGGAGCTGAAATGGATGGTAGAAATGCTGGTTAGACAGAACTATATACAATATTAAATAGTATATCATTCTGGCTGAAAGCAAGCCTTCATCATCCTTTCATTTCCCATCTTTATAAAATATTGTCCTTTATATGTTGCCCCATAGTACACACAAACGTTTAAAATGTTAACATTAATGTCCCGGAAATTATAATTTGGTGAGTTGTGTCATTATTCAGAGTGTCTTTGGTAATATGACCTCGAGGAGTCACCAGTTTAACCCACGCATCAGCCCTCTCCATCCCTCACGGTCTAACTTCAGTCAAGCACCGTATCACCTATAAACTCCTTCTTCTGACTTACAAATCCCTCCATGCCCTCGCCCCCCAATACCTGTCTGACCTTCTCCGCTACCACACTCCATCCCGGAAGCTAAGATCATCTGGACAGGATCTCCTCTCCAGGTTGCGGACTTTTGGTGACAGAGCCTTCAGTGTGGCATCCCCCACCCTCTGGAACTCTCTCCCCCCCGAAATCCGCAGCGCCCCAACCCTGGACATTTTCAAAAGAGCCCTCAAAACACACCTTTTTACCAAGGCTTTCCCTACTGTATAGTTAGTTTAATAGGTTTATTTTTCCCCTACTCCCCCCCCCCCCACCCCCTTAACCTGTCTGCCTTTTTTCCCTATACTCCCCCCCCCCCCCCCCTACCCGACTTGTAAAGCGACCTTGGGTTTCCTGAAAGGCGCTATAAAAATATTATATATTATTATTATTACCCCAGTGGACGAGAGGGTCGCCTCCCTACGCCTGCGGGTTATGGGGGGGAAAACTCTGACTGTTGTGTGTGCTTATGCACCCAACAGCAGTTCAGAGTATTCGGCCTTCTTGGAGACCCTGGAAAGAGTCCTGTATGGGGCTCCTGAAGGGGACTCCTTAGTCTTGCTGGGAGACTTCAACGCACATGTGGGCAATGATGGAGACACTTGGAGGGGCGTGATTGGGAGGAACGGCCCCCCTGATCTGAACCGGAGTGGTGGTTTGTTACTGGACTTCTGTGCTAGTCATGGATTGGCCATAACAAACACCATGTTCGAACATAAGGATGCTCATAAGTGTACGTGGTACCAGAGCACCCTAGGCAGAAGGTCCATGATCGATTTCGTTATCGTATCATCGGACCTGAGGCCGTATGTTTTGGACACTCGGGTAAAGAGAGGGGCGGAGTTGTCAACTGATCACCATCTGGTGGTGAGTTGGGTCGAGTGGCGGGGGAAGCCTCTGGATAGACCTGGTAAGCCCAAACGTGTAGTTCGGGTGAACTGGGAACGTCTGGAGGAGGCCCAAGTTCAGGAGGCCTTCAACTCACACCTCCGGCGGAGCTTTTCGGGCATTCCTGTGGAGGTTGGGGACATTGAACCAGAGTGGTCGGTGTTCAAAGCCTCTATTGCCGAAGCCGCGGTGGGGAGCTGTGGTCTCAAGGTCCTAGGTGCCTCAAGGGGCGGTAACCCTCGAACCTCCTGGTGGACACCGGTGGTCAGGGAAGCCGTCCGACTGAAGAAGGAGGCCTTCAGGGATTTGTTATCCCGGGGGACTCCCGAGGCAGTTGCAAGGTACCGACAGGCCCGAAGGGCAGGAGCCTCATCCGTGGCCGAGGCAAAGCAGCGGGTGTGGGAGAAGTTTGGAGAAGACATGGAGAAGGACTTTCGGGCGGCACCAAAGTTGTTCTGGAAAACTGTCCGACACCTCAGGAGGGGGAAGCAGGGAACCATCCAAGCTGTGTACAGTAAGGATGGGACGTTGTTGACCTCAACTGATGGAGTGTTGGGACGTTGGAAGGAACACTTTGAGGAACTCCTGAACCCGACAACTCCGCCCTCTATGTTAGAGGCAGAGCTGGAGTATGACGGGGGATCAACACCAATCTCCCGGTGGGAGGTCACTGAGGTCGTTAAACAACTCCACAGTGGCAAAGCTCCGGGGGTGGATGAGATCCGCCCGGAAATGCTGAAGGCTCTGGGTGTTGAGGGACTGTCATGGTTGACACGTCTCATCAACGTTGCGTGGAAGTCGGAAACAGTACCGAAGGAGTGGCAGACCGGGGTGGTGGTCCCCCTTTTCAAAAAGGGGGATCAGAGGGTGTGTGCCAATTACAGAGGCATCACACTACTCAGCCTCCCCGGGAAAGTTTACTCCAAGGTACTTGAAAGGAGGGTCAGGCCGATTGTCGAACCTCAGATTGAGGAGGAACAATGCGGATTCCGTCCTGGTCGTGGAACGACGGATCAGCTTTTTACTCTCGCAAGGATCCTGGAGGGGGCCTGGGAGTACGCTTATCCGGTCTACATGTGTTTTGTAGACTTGGAGAAGGCGTATGACCGGGTTCCCAGGGAGGTACTGTGGGAGGTGCTGCGGGAGTATGGGGTGAGGGGGTCTCTACTCAGGGCCATCCAATCTCTGTACTCCCAAAGCGAGAGCTGTGTCCGGGTCCTCGGCAGTAAGTCGGACCCATTTCCGGTGAGGGTCGGCCTTCAGCACTCACTGGATCGGTTCGCAACCGAGTGTGAAGCGGCTGGGATGAGGATCAGCACCTCCAAATCTGAGGCCATGGTTCTCAGCAGGAAACCGATGGACTGTCCACTCCAAGTAGGGAATGAGTCCTTACCCCAAGTGAAGGAGTTCAAGTATCTCGGGGTCTTGTTCTCGAGTGAGGGAACAATGGAGCGTGAGATGGGCCGGAGAATCGGAGCAGCGGGAGCGGTACTGCAGTCGCTTTACCGCACCGTTGTGACGAAAAGGGAGCTGAGTCAGAAGGCAAAGCTCTCTGTCTACCGGGCCATTTTCGTTCCTACCCTCACCTATGGTCATGAAGGATGGGTCATGACCGAAAGAACGAGATCGCGGATACAAGCGGCCGAGATGGGTTTTCTCTGCAGGGTGGCTGGTGTCTCCCTTAGAGATAAGGTGAGAAGTTCGGTCATCAGGGAGGGACTCGGAGTTGAGCCGCTCCTCCTTCGCGTCGAAAGAAGCCAGTTGAGGTGGTTCGGGCACCTAGTTAGGATGCCACCTGGGCGCCTCCCTAGGGAGGTGTTCCAGGCACGTCCAGCTGGGAAGAGACCAAGGGGTAGACCTAGGACCAGGTGGAGGGATTATATCTCTTCGCTGGCCTGGGAGCGCCTTGGGATCCCCCAGTCAGAGCTGGTTGATGTCGTCAGGGAAAAGAAAGTTTGGGGCTCTCTGCTGGAACTGCTACCCCCGCGACCCGACCACGGATAAGCGGGAGAAGATGGATGGATGGATGGATTATTATTATTATAAAAACCTGCTTACTTTTGTGACTGACATGAATGAAGACACTACATTGACCAACATCCACCGGAGATGTATGCACATTGTAACCAAGAAAAGAAACACTATTATATCATACTGCCCTAGAGCCAAAATGTAAGAATTCCCTAGAATCTTACTTTCTAAAGACCATAGAAAATACTCTTTATTACTTTTTTTACAACTTCTTTGAAATAAATATAAAACAGAGTTAACTGCAGTGTCCACGTTCTTAATGCTAGCTAATGAGATAGCCTTAGCCATGTACTCAGTTCCCTGTAATTGAAAGAAAGTGTCAATTCTCCATAAATATGGCCGTAGTTAAATGAAATCATAGAAAAGATAAACTTGTCGTGCTAGGATTGTGCATAAACTGTCTCCGCTGTAACCTTTGAATCTTGTTGAACTCACACGGTTACGCCTTGTAATCAAATATTTGTATTTTATTGAAGTATCTGCAAATGGACAAAAAAGCTGAAGATGATTTTGATTTGTTTGTCTCTGAAATAATAAAAAGACAGAACCAGTTGTAATTGAAAGATGAATGTGGGTTAACACTTTAGAAGCAGATTAGAAAGTACAGCTCAGTTGTCTTTAAAATCCCAATCATACTCACACTAACTCACTCTGTTTTTGATAAATTCAACCCAAACCAAAGTGATCCTGGCTTCACTTCCGTGACTGCGCGGGACTGACAGGTGGGTGCATTGCTCTCTGTAGGTTGGTCTTTGGCATTTGTAGTTTCTGGAGGTTCACTTGTGGGTTTTCTAAGACAGCCCTTGACAGTTCTTCCAGATAAAGGTGGTAATGGTTTGATGTAAATCACAGTGTTGGCGTATTGTTCGTCTCCGTTGTTTGCTGGGGAGAATCTTGAATGTGCAGTGCCTTTGGAGCAGCAAATGTTCTCATATGTATGAAAGTCAGGCGCTGTGGAAGCAGATGTTGGTGGATCCATCTTCGGGTGCTGAGTACAGGAGAGCCTCTGAGATGTGTTCTTCAACGACTTCCCTGGCTGAACAATGTCATTGTTCTCACAGTTGGCCTGCTGAAAAGTGGCAAAGTTATTTAAAGAATTAGCTTATTGTGTGCTATACTGTGGGGAATTGAACTGTGTGCACATTTTTCTCAGTAAAACATATGCTATACAAGTGTGCTTAGAGACTAAAGGCAGGACCCATCAGCTCCTGTAAAGCTTGCAAAAAGCCAACCATTTTCTTGTATGAGATGGGTTGTGATGTCGTATTGGAGCAGAAAGTATTTTGGAAAACCCCTGGTTGTACATTGACCTTTGAAATCAGGAAAGGAAACCTGATCGTTATCAGCTTTATTCGACCAACTGTCAAGACAATTGCCATGTTTCTCTAGGAAGACAGTTGTTTTGCTATTAGACATCCTGACGTGTTGAGTTTGTTTCTCATACCTTTATTTCGTCTGCACCGAAGAGGTCTGTGCCGTGGAAACAAACCTGTGGTTGAGGTTTTGAACTCTCTCTACATTTCCAGATGATCAATGCCAGCGTCAAAATTGTGAGCATGCCTAGTGTCCCAACTGTAGCAAACAAAACGGTGCCTAAAAAACACAAAAGTTCAAGAGAGATGGCTTAGCGCTTTACATTTCCCCAAGCATCCTCCAGCGGAGACATGCACAATGAAACCCACCTGTACTGACGTTCTGTTCTCCTCCATTACTGTTGTTGGTGGCTGTAAGGTCAGATGAGATATTTCTTTCAAAACGTTTTTTTAACATATTATATATATTTGTAAGAAGTCAAAGCGAAGTTTTCTTCTAACCTGCTGAAAGTATTGCAGGGTTACTGGAGTCCATTACAGATGTTAACTGTGTTGAGTTGGACATATTCTCATATGTCCATGTGTGAGAAAGTTCAGGTTTGACAGTTCTTCTCTCATTTGTAACACCTGTATGGGGGACAGTTGTGCAATAATTATTCCCCAGGATTCAGATGTAGAAAACACACAATATTCTCTCCTGAAATGTGGTGTAGTTTATGAATATAGTAGCATACTTAATTAAGTACAAGTGCCTCATAAATGTACAGCAATTAAGTAAACACACCTTTTCTTACATTCCATCCATAATAATACAAATGTGTGTTCATGAAGGAAAAAAGAAAAAAAAAGATATCAGTGTAATGTTAAAGATATGAACGATAAGATAACGCACATACCTTCATTAACAGTAAGCTGTACTGAAGTGTATGTGTCAAAACCGATCCTCTCCACCCCACACCAGTATCCCCCCGTGTCTGACAGCTGGAGTTGTCTGAAGGTCACGGAGAAGGCTCCGGCCCCTGAGTCCACCAGAGTTATCCTTCCCGACTCGGCTGTCGCACCAGACTGTACAGTAACCAGTCTATCTTTAATTCCTTTACATGCAGCCTTGCAGAGGTATTTAGTTATCTTCGAAGCGAATTTGTGAGAACACTGGAATGAGACATCTCCCCCCACGAATCCCTCTACATTGATCTCTGCTCCCTCTATCCCAGAAGCTGCCAAAATAAAATCATGCAACAAGAGTTAAAGCATATTTGAGTTGTTTGGATACATTAATAGAGGATTTAAATACAAACACTCACCATGTAGAAGAAAAAACAAGGCATAAAAGGTATTCATTCTGAATGAAAAGGGTCAGCTCTGTAGTTCTATTACTCTGGTTGGTCTCTCCTGGATCTTGAAATTGATTTGAAATCTATTTTTAATATAGACTAAGCAGTGGTTAAGTGTGTCATCATGTTCCACTACTGCACAGCCTTTTGCAAATAAGATTACATCTACTGTATGTAAGCTCTCAACTGTGTACCTACTTCCTGTGGTTTAGAGAGCATACGAGGGGGTGTAGACATGACACTAAACCCAAGAGAAGATACACATGGACTAAAGCGAGAGGACCATTCTCTCCAATGCATTTCAACACTTCCTTTAAGCGCTATCAATTATGTGTATTTAGCAATAAAGATGAATGTAATGCAAAAGATTAAAATAAAGTACATACTGTCCATCACTGATATTATGTCATTGATATACAATAATGCACGCTGCTTCTTCATATCTTATATTGATATATTGCTTAACTATTCAGAGTATTGGGTAGTACTGAATAGTTGTAGTTGCCTTGGCACAAATGTAAGCTACATTTAATAATAGAGATGTATCAAATGATTGAAGTGAAAGGGCTCACTCAAAAAGCGTGGACAAGAAGGTTAACATTCACGTCTAAGCGGCTAATCAAAAGCTTGCTTAGCTTGCATGAACATGTTGGAATAGCTAGCATGGATCTAACTGAAATTAACTTCAATTGTCAATTTTATACCTTGGTTTTGTAAAGATTAAACAAACAAAATATAATTATTAAGAACATTTGTTTTATGTAGTCTTCACACTTTTTCAGACCTATGCACAAGTCTTGTGAACGGGATACGTGCTCAGATGCAGGCGGAGTCACAACATTTCCAGGGAGAGTGCGAGACAGTCAGAGAGAAGTGAGAGTCATTCTGTTGTTTCGACACCTCTGCCCACAAGGATTTGTTCATCCTTTGTACGCATGGTTATTACCCAGAAAATGTTTGGTTCCAAATAAGGATGTCTCGGAAATCTTGCACGGTGTAATCCAGTTAATTCCGTAATTCTAAAGTGTATAGATTAAATGTTTACCCTCTCTGTTACTAAACTCACCACAGTTTAAATGTTGAGTCGTCCTTTTTGGGACAGTACCTGTAGTCAGACTTTTTGGTATGATATTACTATACACAGAAAACTTTATAATAAACCCAATCTCGAAATTGAATAAAACATTTTTGATGATGTAATGTCTGTCAAGAGAATGCGTGTCATCCGTTTTATAGTTTTATACATACAAAACAGAAATCCAACCCTAACTGTCTTCATGTCCTACTTAAAAATCTTACCTGGACATGCTAAAACAATACAGAAACTCTTAAAATTGTAAGAGTTTCTGTACAGTAGAGTAAGTAAACTTAATTTGTAAGGTATTTTATTTCATTTTTTTTGTTATGTTCCTCAAGCTCACACTGTTACTATTGCTGAAAATGTTAACCTGCTGTTGTAAGTTCCATTGTGTAGATAACCTTTTTTTGTTTTATATATTCGCCCACAAGTGGAATATCCATGAGTTTACACACTAGTCTTTCAGCTACACACTTGTTAAAGGTGATTAAAACGCAATGACTCATTAACTGTAAGGTCACTCTAAAATGTCTCCACGTCTGCCACCTGTTGGTGTTTGCCATTGGAAGCCCACTGATCAGCGCAACTAAAGCGCACTCAATAAGTATTTTAGCTACATGCATTTAGACAGGGTCACATTATGAATCACTTTTATGTCCTGTGACGTTAACATTAAACTGCTTTATTTAAAATGCAAAGCAATAGTATATAATATATCATTAGCATTAGATATTTTCTGTGAGGGAGTTAATATACTGTAGGCAAGGCTACAGCCAGAAGCCTGTTAGCTTAGCATAAAGACAGGAAACTCAAAGCAACAGTTAACCCTCTGACTCAAGGTAACCAATTACACATAGCAGCGCCTTTAGTACATCAATGTATACATGAAAACTACATGAAAATAGTTCTGGTAGCATAAACACTGGTGCATCTGATGAAAACTAAATATCTACAATTCATTTTATGTTTTCATTTTGTTCTTTCCAAATTCCAAAATAAACTACATGCAATTAATAATCTTAATTAAACTGAAGGAACAACAATAAAATTGAGGCCTACACCGACATAACAAAAATACACAAAGAGATCACAAAGACAAAATTAAATGGGTGACAACAATCTTTGCTAGTGTTTTAAATTCGCTCTTTAAGACCAGGTATTTAAGGCTTCTGAAGGAATAATGGTCAATGAGCTGTCAAGGGGGGTTGTGAAAGATAGGGAAAGGCAAAGATGACATGTTGAATCAAAGCTTGTGTGTACTGTAGCACCCTCTGCAGGTCTTACCCCAACACTACATTGAATTGTATAAAGCAGAGGACCCCAAACCTCCAGAAACGTACTCTCTGACAAGGATGTAGTAAGTCCAGTAGTGCTTTCCATGCAGTTTGAAACATTGCTTTAGGCGTTGGAGTTTGTCATCATGGCAAAAAGTGCTCAAGGAACTACCACTGCATTTGATTTGAGTTCCTTTCCAGGTGTCTGTATTTCTTTGTCTGTCTGCAGAGATATGTTTGTGGCCATGAAACAACATGCAGGACGAAAACTTTACACACATATAGCCGAGATCAAACTGAAGGTCATGTTCGAAGATAGGCATGTCTCGAGCAAGGGGAGGAAGGGGGCCACAACGCCATGTTACTCCCCTGGTGTGACTTTGCAGGTATGTCGATGAGATAAAGGTGAAGGCTGGATTTCAAGATAGGTGTTGCCCGAGCAAGGGGACCGGGAGTAAAGGGAAGGAAGGGCCATTGCAATCCCCCACAAGAACATAATGATTGTCACTGCAAGACATTGGATCAGATTAGATATACTTTAACTGAACCCAGTTTAACTGACACATTTACTCACACATTTACAAAATGACACATAGAAAGTAAAACATATAGTAAAGAAATATAGTTAAACACTTGTCCTTTATTTAATGTAACATACAGAGAACAGGTTGAGTTTAGCTGTCAGCTCAAAGGAATACATCCTGCTCAGTCCATAGTTTTTGGATCCAGTGCCTGATAGACAGCAGCGTACTGCGAGGCGTCGGGAATACTAGACTCTGGATCAGCACCTGCTTCTAGAGCCTGCAGCCTCACTGCAGAGTGAGTAGAAGCACCATCTGTATTTTCCTCGCAGTAATCAGACTGTAAGTACATACCATACAGTCAATAGAACAGCTGTTAGAGGTGAACAATTTAATCAACACTAAAAGTGGTGAATTATAAAATGGTCACTCACCTCACTCTTGTTTAGACCTTCTGAAACACACAAGCAACACGATTCCTTAAAGGGGACCACTACCTTAATTTAGGATTACTTCATGTTTGTTCTTTGGCCTACGAAAGTTCAATCAATATCTGTGAATCTGAGCATCTCAAAGCCGACAAGTATGTTTGAAATGTGTGTTTTCACCATCCTTAAAGTGTGCAGCCGACCTATAGACAATGAATGTGAACATTTTATAAACCCACAGAATGTTTGTTTTCTTATTTTAATACCGAAATGACCTCTTTTATATTGAAATGTTCTCAGTGTCTCTGTTGTCCTCGGTGCCCTCAGGGTCATCTATAACATCTTTCAGAATGAATTTATGAAGCAGCTCCAATTACTTGGGAACAAAATGTATGAATTTAAAAAATGGGCAAAATGTACCCTTAAAAAACATGTACATTGTAGAGTGTAAGCAGTGTGTGTAAGCATGCATGTCTCTGAGCATGTGTCTCCTCACCCGCATTATTCCGGCAGTGTCCGTAGAATATAAGAGGTATAATGGAACAAACCAGAAGAGCCAGGGTCACCGAAACAATGATGACCACTGTGGCGTCTGCAAACAGACAGTCGTTTGTGCCACTGACAATAAAGCTTATTCAACAACAGGATGACAACTTAGTCTCTGATATTCAGAACAATCTTTTCATTATTGATGCAGCAGAAAACAATTCTGACAAAGAAATCTAATTATCAGACTAAGTTATTTCTCAATATGAGCAAATAGCATAGTCAGTTATGAACATAACAACAACAACATCAACAACAACAACAACCTGGTTTTATCCATTGGTAAAAAATATCAGTTCTTTCTCAAAACACAAAATGTTTAGCCACTTATTACTGAAAATGCATTCTATGGAAACTTTGTCTGCCTCCTATCTAAATGGAAACAATGCACATTTTCACATGCACATCACAGGATAAACACATGCCCATTCCACACATTTCTGAATATTTGTATCCTTTGAAAGCAGCATGTTACAACAGTATAGGCCTTTTTTATCGTTTGTATACTGTATAGGCTGCATGCATGTTAATACCTAAAAACAACGGTTTGCCACCTCCTGACGGTGAAAGGGGATGATGTCTTTGTCATGATTACTAATGAGATTTGTTTTCGGCGATTATCAAACTTTCTTTTATTTATCTGTTGTGCAAACAGTATCATTTAGTATGACAGTAATTGATTTAAATATATATTGTAACAACACAGTCCAGAGGTTTGTTTAAAACAATGGACTTTCCATTTATAAGGTATAGATACAAAAATGAACTAACAACATATCGCTTCCTCAGACGTTTTGAGACATATTCCGATATTCTGCTTTCAATCATGTGTCTGATGTTAGTTTTTTTTTGTTCATTTAAAAGAGTTAAATAAACTAGATTCTATTCGACACACGATTTCTTCTACTTCATGGAAAGTCCATTGTTAGTGATGTGCAGTCAAGTTTCCAAATCCCACTTGTTGCATGTTGGACCTGGACTAGTTCCAGACACATACTGTATATACATATAGAAACCCATTTAAGGTGAGAAACCAGCCACCTTCAGCACCTGCAGTGAAAACAAACTTCTAGTGTGACTCCATCCAAGTGAAGTTACACAAAGAAAACACAGTTTGGAGTGCAAGGTGACTTAAGTTGTTATCCAAACTGACCAATAAGGTATATGCTGCTTTGAGGCCTGCTACAGGAGAACAGCTGCTAACAGTGACCGTTAAATACCTTTTAGTTCGGTGGCTGCTGGCTGGTTTGTCTCTGTAGTCGGCAGCGTTGATGCTTCAGTGCTGGATGCAGAGCTGCCTTGGGGCAGAGCTTGTGCTTCAGTCTGCAGAGAGGGGGTGGTGGTGGAGGGAGGGGGTCCGACCGGAACAGTGGAGGCTGCGGGAGAACAGGGTGAAGGATGACTGGCAAGAAATATTGTGAACTCGTGATACATCACAGGAAGGGTTGCAACGTCCGGAGCATTTCACAGTAGAATCACAATATTATTATTATTAATATTATATGTATTATTATTGTTATTATAATGTTTTTGTTATTATTGTTATTATTATTGTTGTTATTATTTCATTATTATATCATTATAAAAATAGCATGTGACCACAAAGAATGTTAATTGACATGTTAGCAGCATTAGCACATTAAATAAACTAAGAAATTAGTTTGAGCTTTCAAAATAATGTCTAATGATTATTAACTATTAACACTTATTATAAGGGCTCCACACACACATGGACACACAAACACATATGTTCACTCGGATCAGTTTTTAACATAAAACAATGTAATGTATACATGGTATTATAGCCTTTAAGTTGTACACCTGCAGTACATATAATAATCGTTTCCACATAGTTTGGTTGGTTTTATTCTGCAGACAGAATCAGTTATATTTATAGGTTTTGGTTCAACATGACCGTGTCATATTATAATGAAAAAGCTTACACTGTGTAGTTTCATACAAAATAACCACTCCTGACTAGAAGATAAATAGTGCATCAGTAACGTCCCAAAGCGTCTCATTGCCTGCGGGAACCTTTATGCATTAATCCATTACCATCTGCCACTCTGAGGTTGACCTTCTGGTGCAAAATGTTATATGTTTCCTCCACTCCACAGCCTCTGTATTTCTTGAATGCAACTTCAACTTCAGGTTTCAAATGATTTTGTCACAGAGGTTGTTTGATCTAAGGTACCATGACCTTTTCGCTTCAGAGTGGTGCTTTGTTGGCTAAGTGTGACTGTGCTAAAGGGATTTGCATGAGGAGGATGAATGACATACATTGTTTTACGAAAAAGCCCGGCTCTCTCAAGCAATTTGCTAACTTTTGTTATGCATCTGCCCATGAACTTACCATCTTCGACTTTGAGATTGACCTCCTGGTGCAACACTCTATACGTTTCCTCCAGTCTGCATTGATATGTCCCTGTGTCGGCCCTCTCCAGCCTCTTTATGGTCACGTTGAAGGCTCCACCCCCTCTGCTGACCTCCATGCTGTATCGTCCTCGTGGCGTGATAGCCAAACTCTTCTTCTCAGTTTGAATCAGGATGTTTTCTCTGGCGCAGTCTCCTTTGCAGAAGTACATGTTGGAGAGTTCCGAGCTGTTGGTGGTGCCAGAACAGATGGTGACCTCTCCTCCAACATGGCCGCTCACCTCCAGCACTCCTGAAGCCTCAGCACACACACCTGCATCATGGAACAAAGGGCCTTTGTTACATGATGGTGATATCTACACAACTGCAGTTGGATGCAATTAAATTGCTTGACCGGGCAGCATATTAAGATAAATAATAAACACAATAGCATAATCTGCTTGATAACTTTACAGCTTCACCTTTTTTGGTTGATTTGAATTGTGGCTTAACACCATTGTGTTTTTATATAATGTCATTCAGTGGGGTAATGTAACCATACATAAGTACAAAATGAGGTACTTGTACTTTGCTTGAGTATTTTCATATTATTCTACTTTATATTTGTACTTTATTACATTTTGTTGGCAATTGTTGTAATTTTTACTTCACTACACTTATTTGACATAATAGTTTCTCATTGTTACTCAAAGATCTGTAGACATTCCTACTTCTACTATTACAAAACACTCGGATTCAATATAGTCTTAAATACAATATCATACTTTAATTCAGTAGACTTTCACTTCTTGGTTGTGAAGGTTTATTTGCAAGCAAGTTTGAGTTATGATGGAAATGTTTAAATGGTGTTCAAACTAAATTATTTTTAAAAAGAAGACCAATTTTAAAATCTATACCCAGTGGTGGAAGAAGTACTCAGATGTTTTACCAGTAAAAGTATACTAAATTGTATTGCTTTCAAAATCTGACTTATCTATACTTGAGGTACCAAAAGTATTTCTTCTATTTCGTAATGGCCCACTTCAGAATTGTATATTCTTAATTTATGGATTGTGATTTTTGATGTCCTAGTTTGTTTGTAATAGCTGGTAAATGAAGGTCTGCATACATATTAAATAATATGTCAAAGTTCATTTATAGATTGATTGATACTTTGTTAAGATAATAATCTAAATCTAAAAAGTAGCTTCCAATAAATATGGTGAAGTTAAAAAGTATTGGCTTCCAGAATGTAGTGAAGCAGAAGTATAAGTAGCATAAAACAATACTGACAGAACTCAGGTTTATGTTACGATCCACCACTGACTATACTGAACATTACCAGTGCATTAGAAGAAGCTCATCAATAAATGTACACCTTATTAACAAGTACATTTATAACCAATTCACAATGTAACCTTTAGAAATAAAATATTCAAATGATTTGAAAAAAACTCACCCAAGATGCAGCAAAAAATTACAAGATGAAGAATCCTCATTCTTGCTTAAGGTTAAAAACGGTTTATTCCGGCTGACAGAGAAAATAAGCAGTGGTCCGCTTCAAAGTGTTAGTCATCTGATTCAGTGTCATACAAAAGTGATGGTCTTGGCGATCTAGATTAGCTACAAGGCTGTGATTGTGCAGCTGTCTCTCTCAATTGAACATGCCTCTTGAGAACAGATATACAGTCTGATATATAACTGTATAATACAGTTGACTGTAGTTCTCCAGCCCCCCATCTCTCTGCAGGACCAGCCCATGACAGTGATACATATGAACTGTTTTCAGTCTTTATATGTATTGTTCGGCTCTGGATGCTGACCCTGCTGCCTCAGTGCACATGAAGCTGGAGGGAGGGCATCGAAGCCATAACGCTGTCTGTTGACTGTGTCACGGGTATCAGAGCCCGAGGGCCACTTCACCATCAGGTTACAGCAGGGTTAACTGTAGTACAATGTGCACATTTCAACTTTGACATCTTATAAGTTATTTTTATATCAATATCTTTTTCATATTTTTTATTTAATATTATCTAATTCCAAAACAGGGCAACTGTCACTAAACCCAGGAAAAATTAAGTATTTCTGACTGACGACCTTTAAGTTGCCACAGAAACCTTTCGCTCCACTTAGGCCTTTTTTCAGGGTTAGCGTGTCCTTACACGAGCCACTCAGCGGTGTCTCCTAAGGGACTGTATACAAATGATGTGTGAGAAGGGCTACATTTCATGTTTTGTTTTAAGAAAAGAATAACACGGTTCCAATGTTTTTCTATAAAATAATAAATTGAGAAATTTAGCTGTGACAGGGTTTTATTTATCACAAAACCTGGACTATTTCAAGTCTCAATCCAGTAAGAAAACATACATTTGTGTTAGTTGTTGCTTGGATGTCTGACATTAACAGAATAACACAAGATTGTTGTTTTCACATGTATCTGAGGTTACGTACTGTAACCCAGCTTCTATGAGTATAGGCGCAGCCCTCTAAGGCTATCGCTATTGGGTAATCCCACTGCACGTGTGCAGCACTGACAGATTTAATCCACGCCCACCTGGGCCCCACCTCCGGCCTCACTTCCGTATAAATAGGAAGATGGCCCGTCCAACTGCTCCCACACAAACAGCTTTTCTTCAGCTATTCGCGGAGCCAGTGGGGCCCGAACCTTAGAGGGCTGCGCCTATACTCATAGAAGCTGGGTTACAGTACGTAACCTCAGTTCTATTTCGTATGAGGCTTCGCCCTCTAAGGCTATCGCTATTGGGTTAAGGGCGAAGCAGGATGTAGTCCACGCCCCACTGGTCCGCCCGTAACCAGAAGCACAAAAACCCATCTACTCAATTAATAACCCATGCGAAAAAGAAGGAGCATCACAGTCCCTGGAAATATAGCATTATTCCAAATGAATATTCTCTTTAAGGGAATGGAGGTGAATACCCGTCGTTTAAAAAAAGTAGAGATAAACAAATCCCACTTGTTAAACCTATAAAAGAGGGGCAAAAGGGGCAGCTCTCTGAATGCCGATAGGCAGGAGAGAGGGCACGCCGTTTAGTCCCTGACATTACTCAATCTGACAGAACAGCAGTACTGAATGTGTAAGAGAGGAATGGGAGACATCCCTCAAATAAAAACGAATAAAAGAACAGGGGGAAGACCAAGATGCAGCATTGCAAATGTCTCCCACTGTCATTCCTCCATGCAACGCCATAGAGGTTGAAATTCCTCTGGTGCTGTGCGCTTTGATGTTTTCTGGGGGATCCACCCCAGAGTAAACATACGCCTGTGACACAGCCTCACACAACCAGTGTGACAGCCGCTGTGCAGACAGAGGCTGCCCTATTCAGTGCTCTCTGTAATGCACAAACAGGCGCTGAGACTTGCGCAACGTGGCTGTGCGTGCAATATAACATGACAGCGCACGTACGGGACAGAGGAGATGAGATGTGGCTTCCTCCTCTGATGTGTGAGGAGGAGGGAAGAAACCATCCGAAGTGATCCCTCTCGATTTAAAAGAGCTTGTGATCATCTTTGGCATAAAAGCCGGTTTAAGGCGCAAAACAGCTGAGCTGCCATCTCCTTGGATCCGGAGACATGACGGAGCCACAGAGAGAGCAGACATATCACTCACCCTTTAGCTGATGTGAGAGCCAAGAGCAGAGCTACTTTGGCTGACAAGAACTTCAGGGGGACCTGATCTAAAGGTTCAAATGGAGCTTTACTCAGTGCGCGTAACACTAAGCCAAAAACCCATTGAGGCGCTAAAGCGCGTGACCCATGTCTGAGTCTCTGTGCTCCCCGTAGAAAACGTTTTGTCCAACACACTCTCACTCCCTAAGCGTCCAATGGCGACGTTTGGTCAGTGTCCGTGGCGTCCAATTGTGACGCTCCTAGGCTCCTTCAGCGTCATAAAGGGACGCAAATAGCTTTCAACTGATTGCAATGTATTCCCATCTGCGTCGGGATTTGACGCTCATGGAAGCACGGCATTCGTTTATGCCGGCTGCCCTTAAAGGCAATGTGAGCGTCCATTCCCATTGGATAACGGAGAATTGTACACCCGGAAGTAAGTATTCCTCTTACTGTCGATTTATTTTACAGTGATATCTGCACTACTCATCGACTAAAAAACACCAGATTATCCTTGTTAATTACACAACATTGATTGGTTTAAATTGTGTGCAATGCTTTTGTATTTTTCCCCTTCGATTCGGAGAAACAAATATTTTTTCTGAGTAAAGGATGGCAGAAGACACTACACTACCCAGAATCCCCAGCGTCTATGTCACATGATCTTCAAATTTCTCCCTGCAGAAAAAGAAAACATGGCCGAAATTCGTTTTATTCTTGGTAGAAAATGCCTATTTTAAAGTTAGTTTGGCCATTAAAATGCGTTTTGATGTCATTTGATGCGAGAAATATGAGTTGTTATTTTAGATTATGTGTGCAGTGGATGTACATGATCTTTAGTTTGCTAGTTATTACGAAGATTACTTCAGGAAATCGCGACGTTTTCATTGTTACCAAGGTGGTTGCTAGGGACGCTGCTATCGATATTATTTCTGTTATGTTGTGTAACTGTTTAATGGTGTTATCTTTATTGCTACCCCCTTCCCCGTCAATGTATAGTGTTGGTCCACAGCCTAAACATATTAGTTTAACAAAATCCGCATCTAAAGATAGCCTACGTTATTTCCCCCCTGTGCAATTCCAGTCTCACATCTCACAGCACATCGTCATTAACAGACCGAAAACATTTTTAAAAAAAAATAATACTACTTTATTCCGAGTGTGCTTGCTTTTCTCTTTGAAAGTCATCACATAACGGCATTGTAATACACGGTTCGGCTGCATTACATATTACATATCTGCCGTAGTTCTGTATTTATATAGAGCCCTGATGAGAAGACAAACATGAGGAACTGAAAACGTGACGTGGATCATAAATATATCAGCCATTAAACAACATCTTACATTTCTTTTCACACAATACGTCTCCTTGCAATATCAACACTAATTCGGCTCACTTTTATATTTGATCCAATTGGTAGATAGGCTGTATTTACACCATAAAGGTGCACAGCTGATATAAAGGGACACCTGGTGGTTAAAGCATGTTATTGAATTTAATTATTTGTATTATTAGATATTAATACGATTCCTATAAAGTATATTCATTACTCGTTATTCTCTACTAATAGTTCATTAAAGACTGTATGTAATGACTATTTTGCACATCCCTTTCAAGATTTCATGATTTTCTAAGGTTTATTGACATATCATATAGGCCTACACAACTGTGTGGTGTAGTTCTGCACTGAATGAAAAACTTGGGTTGCAGGTTCCTCAATAGTGCATTACAAGACATCTATCAATATTTGTGCATACCTCCAGCAATGTTAACTATGTTGAAGCACTTATTTTAACTGATATTATACATAATGTATTATATTCTTATAAGATGTATGTAGATATTTCATCTCCGGCCTTGTCAGGTATTGAACAATCAATAAATAAAGAACACAGAATTGTTGAATATAAAACACAGAATTTGTGTGATTATACTAAATGATTTTCAAATAAACACAACTGCATATGTAACTGTTACACATGCTGATGTAACGCAAATGTTCCAACTTGGGATCAATAAAGTATATCTTATCTTAAGCTGATCGATGGCTACTGCCATATTTACAAAATGTGCCTCTGAACCTTGACAAGTGCATGATTCAGGCTTATCAATTAATGTAATGTAATGTTATCACAGGGGTCACACACATAAGACCAGCTGTTAAATAAAGCTCTTCTGACCTTAGCTGGCATGTGTGTATATATATTAATACTGCCCATAATGGGCACAAGCAATTTACACCCATTTATTAATTATATGTTTTGAGTGTTTCCTGTCCCATAAACCTCCAGGGATGTACACAGTTTAATACTGGCAACTTCTTATTATGGGAAATACGAAAACGTCTTTTAAAACTACAACTCCCAGTAGAGACGTGCCATAGAGAACATGTTGCGAAACAGAATAGCCAGCATGTGTAGTTCTGGGGACGGGGTGGGGGAGGGGGGACGCGGTGGACCCGTTCAAATCCAGTTTTGGACAGTCTGCTGTGGTTCCATCCCATTTCAAGTGCTGTTCGAGAATCGGCTTAACCCTCGGAGCACACTCTCCAATCACAGAGCTTGAGGACTATCACAGGGTTTGTCAAACAGAGCACATGGTGTAGTCCAAACGATAGCTGGGGATTCTGGGTAGTGTAGTGTCTTCTGCCATCCTTTACTCCTGGGAATGGACGCTCACATTACCTTTAAGGGCAGCCGACATAAACGAATGCCGTGCTTCCATGAGCGTCAAATCCCGACGCAGATGGGAATACATTGCAATCAGTTGAAAGCTATTTGCGTCCCTTTATGACGCTGAAGGAGCCTAGGAGCGTCACAATTGGACGCCACGGACACTGACCAAACGTCGTTATTGGACGCTTAGGGAGTGAGAGTGTGTTGTTTTGTCAGAGGGTGACTAAACACCGTGTTGACACCAAACCTACGTGGCAAGATGAAATGGCAGCAGCATATGTTTTTACCATGCTATAAGCCAATTCCTGTCCAGCAACAGCTGGAGGAACGACAGCACGAGGCAGGGGGGCCAACGGGGTCCAGGCTTCTCCCTGCACACCACACGGAGCGCTGTCCATTTGGCTGTGTAGGATGTGTGTTCAGCAGCTGCGCTGATCGAACACCTCCCTGGCGATTTATGTAGGCCGCCGCTGCTTTGTTGTTGTTTGAATCAACATATGTTGATTGTACAGCAACGGGACGAAGTGCTGGAGCACTTTCCATACGGAGAGTAATTCCAGCACGTTTATATGGAGAGACATGTGACCCGGCCACCGTCCCCCCACTGCCTGCGACATGCACGTTCCTCAGCCTGCGAGAGATGCGTCTGTGAACACTGCGGTGTGTGACGTCACTCTGCTCAGGGGCACACCCAGTGACGTGGAGATTTTTCCAGTAGGTCAAATCCAAAACCACGGAAGGAGGAATGTACACCATGCGTCTCCTCTGACGCACGGGGTCGATGCACAGGCGAATAAACCACCTGGAGGCCCAATCCCAAACCACTCCCTCGACCCTACCCCTCCGTGACGGAGTGCACTCCGTCTGTAGCCACACTCGCAGCTCAACGAGGCTCCCTCCTGTCAGATGGAGGGAGTAAATACAGCAGCAAGCTTTGGGACGGCCTCCCCTCTCCCCGGAGAAACAGGAAATGCCGTAACTGTATGTAACAACGGTTTCAAATCAGCATCTCTTAGACAAAAAGTTTAAATGAATAACTCAAATAAAACTCCAAACATCTTTCATTGTGTTTCAAAGCTCTTTTAGTTTTGTAAATATACACAACTTTATAATAAAATGCACACATTTACCGTTTTCTAGACTAAACACAGGTATGATCCTAAGTTAAAAACATATGAGGTTATCATGAGGTTGTTAACATCGTAGTTTATCAGTGGATGTTTTCTGGAACTACTTGTAAACAGCGTGTTTCCTGACGGACACACACAGCGTGACTCCAGTCAGGTAGAGACCGGTCTCAAGTCAGCACCGCTGCAGCCGGGGGAGGTGTCAAAAAGCTCGTCTTAAGTCGGACAGCTCGGACTCGGAGTCGGCTTGACTGGCTGGGTTTGCAATGGCGGAAATTGCGTTGGCGTTTTTCGTTGCAGATGAAGTGGGTGCAATAGAAATGCTCCTCCCTCTTAATGTTTGCAAAACTGATAGGTGGACAGGCTACAAATGATCAGTCCCTTCAGATCCGCACACATGAAGCTTAATGAGCATGAATTGAACAGACCTGCTGCTGTGTTAATTCTTTAGCTGCCACTTTAAGCTTTATGATGTGTACAACATGGATGTAATTTGATTTAATCTTGCCATTTTAAATAATGTATTCAATAAATAAGGTTAAACCATATCATTACATTACAATAGATTTTATTGTAATGATTTGGTTTAACTTAAAGAGAAACTTTATTGTTATTGCACATATTACAGGTACTGAGACAACGAAATGCAGTTTCGCTTCTAACCAGGTGCAACAAGCAGTGAAGTGGAAAGTAATGTACACAATCTACAGAATAACATATAGAATGAATTGAATGATGAATAAACAGTGGGGTATGAATACACTAGATATCAGCCTGTGAGCAGTATGAACAGTGTGTATGAATATGCTAAGATATATAAAGTATGAAAACGGTAAGCAGTATAGTATAAAATATATAGATATTAATTTCATGATGATAAACATTGTGGAACAATGATGAAAAATGGGAATGGATGTGGCGACGTAAAACTGACACAAAACAACAACAAACTTTTGCCAGCCAATTGGAGAGTTTCATCAGCAGCAGGTGGTAAACACCACCAATGAGCGCTCAGCTCGAGATACCAGCGAGCCGTTTCCCATCAAGCATTTCGCTTCCGCAGCTCGTGGAGAGCAACTGCGCCAACTCGCCTCGCCTCGCTCTCAAGGCTGCGGGCGTCTTTGTCCCGCGAGATTTCAAAGTCTCATGTGGGCGAGCCTCCAGAGCAAGTCGGACAAAATGACTAACCATCATGCAACGCACTAGCAAGACGTTGATCGCAACTGCGCAGGTCTGCGCAGGTCTTGCTTGTCTCAAACAAGCCTACTTTCTCCCCTCTCCGCTGCAATAGAGTCTGGCTGCAGACCGCAGCAAGGAGGCGTTTCCTATAGGGGCGTTTCCTATAGTGAACGACGGGAGCCGGCTCTCGCCCGCGAACGAGACGTTTTTTGTTTTGTTTTTGCGGAGGGATCTAGATCGGCATGAATGTGCAATGTGGACATTATCCCGCTTATTACACATGGCCACATTCTGAACAAAGTAACAATGACTCCCAATAATAATTGAAATGCTTTTATGGATTTAGAAAAAGATTTTATTGATTTAAAAAATAGTTTTTTGTATTGATTTAAATTGACATGCATCCGCTAAGAAAAGTAGTCCGTTGTTACTGTTTGAACTAACGTAACAACGGCAGGAACTGCTTCTATAGTGTTTTTGAGGAGCTTTTTGATTACAGATTTGAAAACATCGTTGCTTGCTTTAAAAGTAGCACAATTCATTATGTCAAACCTTGAAAGATATCCCTGCCCTAATGCCAAAAGTAACTGGCAACTGAATATATGTCGCCGTAGCGATGATGTATATGTCTGGACCGCTGAGTTGATCTCAAAGCACGCTCCCCTCTCCTGCAGGGAGAAAAACTATATTTATATACTTTATATAGGTTTGTGTAGCGTGGTTCTACAAGCAAGTCAATGCATTAATTGGGTGGTATCAGAGAGTTACACGGGTCTGTAAATGCAATGAAAACAATTGGCCACAGCAAATAATTTATATTAAACATGTAATTTTTACTTTTGAATACTTTAGTACAAAGGATGTCTTGAATAATTTAAGTGATATATGTGTACACATATAAATCATTAGTCAAAACAGCGCTACATTTGATTTAATTAAAAGGTATAATATGTGGTAAACTGAAGAGCCCTTTGGGAGCCGAAAGAGCCGGCTCTTCTTGGTGAGCCAAATGATCCGGCTCAGCAAGAAGAGCTGGAATTCCCATCACTAGAACAATAGAGGCTTCTCAATACTCAAATTTCCCCTCCTCGACTCCCCTCCTCGACTCCCCTCCTCGAGACTTAGTCCCGCCCACAGGAGATGCGAGCGGAGGACCGAGGAGGGGAACCGGGGAAAGAGGAGGGGAAGCAGCAGACGTTTAAAGAAATGAGAACTCCTCTCCTCTGAGCGGTCATATTAAAGCGACGTCCGTTCATTATTACGTGGCAACAGCTGCATCAGCTGTCGAGTGTTTTGTCATATTTTATAATCTCTGTTAGATCAGCTGAACATTGTTCCCCCACATATTTACCTTGAATTCATTGAGAGTGCGGTATAATGAGACAATAACAGGCTACAGATGCGGACACACACACACAAATATATTTATATAAATATATGCAATTTAAAGTATGAGAGCACTCTCATAATAACGTAACACAATCAGAGACTGGATATATCCCCCCCCCCCCCTCTCTCTCTGGTCGCTGAAATGGGGAATTGAAATTACGGGCCAAAAGTTGTATTTGCAAGTATTAAAAGTAAGCAGAGGACACCAAACCAACTGAGACCTGTCTGTCCGCCGCATCTGCGCACACACTGTACCACACACACACCTACACACTGTACAGGACATACCTACACACTGTACCACACACACACACACACACACACACACACACACACACACACACACACACACACACACACACACACACACACACACACACACACACACACACACACACACACACACACACACACACCTACACACTGTACCATACACACCTAAGCTCCTAAAGCATAATCAGGCTACAGCCGTTGTGTATTTTAGTATGTGAAGCACTAAATGTTCTTAGAAAAATATCGACTCTTTGTTTGTATATATCTACTAAACTAAAGCAAATAAAGAGAGTAGGTCTGTTATACTGAGTGATATTTATTTTACACACTGCTCTGCTTTCTGCAGGACCTCACAGCTGTTCTCACTGTAAACATCGCGTTGCGATGAGAGCAGTTTCTAAAATAATATCCAGGGGATGCATGCAGAGCTGTCATTGGCTGAGATAAGTCCGGCCGTGTGTCACGCCTCCACCGTTCCCGGAAATGCATCCGCGGAGGAGCCGTGGAGGAACCATCAGTGTATCCTCGGTTATAGCTCCTCCAGAGAGCCTCCTCGACGCTCGATCCTCGGTCCTCGGTGTGCATTTAGAGAAATGAGACGTCCTTCAAAATGGCGCGCTGAAATTCATTTCCGGGTCACTACCGGAGGACCGAGGAGTCGAGGAGTCGAGGAGGGGAAATTTGAGTATTGAGAAGCCTCTAATGACTTCTTCTGCGAGGATTTATAAAAGCAGCTGGATAAAAAAAGTTAGGAAACGCCCCTATAGGAAACGCCCCTATAGGAAACGCCTCCTTGCTGCGGTCTGCAGACAGACCCATCTCCTCCGCTGTGAGAGTAGCGCTCTCATGCGGGCTGAGTTCAATTCCACTCCCAGTTAAAAAGATAACCTGGGAGGGACGAGGACAGCTCTTCTTCCAGTTGATAATGAAACCCAGGTTTGACAGATGAGATACTAGCTGTATCGTCTGTAAGCCGCTTCCTCCCTCCCTGGAGCGAGCCAGCCACAGCCGGTCGTCCAGGTAAAATAACACTAGGCTTGTTTGAGACACATTGCGGCTCGCCTCGAAAGTAGACGAGAGTAGCCGATCGCAGCCGGGGGAGGTGTCAAAATGCTCGTCTAAAGGCCCTGACACACCAACCCGATTTTGGGAGTCAGAGGCCGTCAGAGGCTGTCGGGCATTCGCGGCGCCGTAGTCAGGTTGGTGTGTCCCGCACCGTCGAGCGTGACACGCCTTATTTGGACTGCCAGACCCGATGCATGGCCGATTCAACATGTTGAATCGGCCATGCATCGGGTCTGGCAGTCGGACCAAATAATCACTCTGATTGGCTGTTCAGCTAGCAAATCAGTGCATGAGAAGCGAAGCGGAAATGAGGGACGTAAACAAACGATTTAAGAAGGCACACACAGACTGCTATTCATTTTCATCTCATCATGGCGATCTGGAATGATGCAAACGAAGACCTGCTCATCACCTTGATCCAGGAGAGGCCAGCTCTGTATGATATTACGGAGAAAAGATACTCTTCTTCTTCTCTGTCTTCCGGTTGTTGCCTCTTTTGAATGACGAATACACACTACCGCCGCCTGCTGGTAAGGAGAGTTATTGCCACTCACGCACTGAAGTCGGTGCGGTGTGTTCCCGTGCAACACATGGCCAAAACGCAGGAGAACACGGCCAGGCAACAGCCGACTTCAGCGTTGGCTAGTCCTCTGGTGACTGCTTGGTGTGTCAGGGCCTTTAAGTCGGACAGCTCGGACTCGGAGTCGGCTTGACTGGCTGGGTTTGCAATGGCGGAAATTGCGTTGGCGTTTTTCGTTGCAGATGAAGTGGATGCAATAGAAATCCCACATGTATTGTATGGAGAATGACATGATCTAAAGGGACTGTGATTGAGAGAAAATTAAATATTTGTTTACAATAAACATGAATATGTCAAAGACAATACCATTTTTGATTTAAATGATAGATTACCTTGTGCATTTGTTGCAGCCCTTGCTTGCTGCATAAGTGCAGCTGCTAAACTGTTATCTGAAAAATAATTTACATAATTTAAAATCATATCCAGATTGTTGGAATGCAATTTAGTTGTTTACTCACCATTTTGTAGTCTTTGGGAAATGTCTTGTGAGACTCTTACAGTGATGTCTCCCTGTCCATCACGCAGTGTAAGCACCACAAATTCCATTTTACCCACTGTAGACAAAGGTGATCACTATTGCTTTATATAGGTTTGTTAATTCAGTCATGATGAGGAACCACACCAGTGACTGGGTTCCATAATTAGAAATGCTCCTCCCTCTTAATGTTTGCAAAACTGATAGGTGGACAGGCTACAAATGATCAGTCCCTTCAGATCCGCACACATGAAGCTTCATGAGCATGAATTGAACAGACCTGCTGCTGTGTTAATTCTTTAGCTGCCGCTTTAAGCTTTATGATGTGTACAACATGGATGTAATTTGATTTAATCTTGCCATTTTAAATGATGTATTCAATAAATAAGGTTAAACCAAATCATTACATTACAATAGATTTTATTTTAATGATTTGGTTTAACTTAAAGAGAAACTTTATTGTTATTGCACATATTACAGGTACTGAGACAACGAAATGCAGTTTAGCTTCTAACCAGGTGCAACAAGCAGTGAAGTGGAAAGTAATGTACACAATCTACAGAATAACATATAGAATGAATTGAATGATGAATAAACAGTGGGTTATGAATACACTAGATATACACTAGCAGCCTGTGAGCAGTATGAACAGTGTGTATGAATATGCTAAGATATATAAAGTATGAAAACGGTAAGCAGTATAGTATAAAATATATAGATATTAATTTCATGATGATAAACATTGTGGAACAATGATGAAAAATGGGAATGGATGTGGCGACGTAAAACTGACACAAAACAACAACAAACTTTTGCCAGCCAATTGGAGAGTTTCATCAGCAGCACGTGGTAAAAACCACCAATGAGCGCTCAGCTCGAGATACCAGCGAGCCGTTTCCCATCAAGCATTTCGCTTCCGCAGCTCGTGGAGAGCAAGGCTGCAGTCGGATAGTTTAAAAATCAGCTCCTAAATTCTAACCCTATCGTCTATTCCTTGACCTCTGAGTGAAACGTCACGGGGTTAAGGGATAGTGGATAGTAGAATTCAAAAGGACTTAGGAGAAGAGACTGCGGTACTTTAGAGAATCCGAATGCACTTTCACTAACCGACGTGTTTATGATGCGCCAGCGGACGTCATTGTGTGCGTCTGCTGCTGTGGGGAAACCACAGTTTTCTATACAGCGGACTACAACATGGATGTTTAATAAGAACGAGGGACTACTGTAAACTCATCTAGAGACTCTGCACCGTGCTCTGATGCTGCTGCTCAGACAACAGAGAAACATATTCTTCATGACCAAAGTTGGAATTGAAATAAAAAAGGAAAGTGAAACTTATGCTCGTCACCCTCTCCCTCCGGTCCACATTAATACAAATCATCCCAATACGTATGATTGTATGAACTAAAGATCTTAAAATCAATACAGATGTATTTATTATAAACGTTAGTCCTTAACATCTATCACTGTGTATATCACCATTCAAACATCTTTTAAAAGTTGAACAAACCCCACACAGCTCAGTAAAGACTGAAATGTTGACTTTATTTGATAATTTCAGTGAAAACTAACGTTCATATTTCTCTTTTTGATTATAATACTGATGAACGTTCAAAACAAAGCACTTTGGCAACTTACCACCTATGTTTTAAAAAGCTTAATAAGCACCGTAACTTTCATGATATAATTTCTCGGTCATAATCGGTTGTTTCCGTGAACGGCCGACTGTTGAGTGACGGCAAATGCTGCGGCTGCAAGGCATTGTGGGGAAGCATTTTCGCTTCTCCTGTCGGTTAGGGAGGTCCAGTGGTTCCTAAGCTAAAGGAGGTTATAAAGGAAGTTTGAAACCTCCTTTCCTATCATTCTCATCATTCTAGAGAATTCGAACGGCACTTATCATGGCTGCCACTGAGGGACTTCCGGGTCATTTCACTCCTTTAGGAAGGTTCCTAAGCTAAATGGACTATTCGACTTCAGCCCAACTGTGCCAACTCGCCTCGCCTCGCTCTCAAGGCTGCGGGCGTCTTTGTCCCGCGATATTTCAAAGTCTCATGTGGGCGGGCCTCCAGAGCAAGTCGGACAAAATGACTAACCATCATGCAACGCACTAGCAAGACGTTGATCGCAACTGCGCAGGCAGGGGCGGACTGGGACTACAAATCAGCCCGGGACTCTCGACCGGCCCACTTCGGTACCGCCGGCCCACGCGGTGCCGCAAGTAAATACCGCTAGTAAATTGTCGACGGAGGGTAGACATTAAGGGTAACATTTACTTGTATTATCACTGGCCCCACCATTGTAACCTCTGGCCCGGAGCATTCGTCCAAAAACAAATCGACTAATGAAGAAAATTAACACATTTGTTGCAATAGTAATTTATGCACTAACTACATTACTACTTGTACTACAACATTTTAATCATCAGTTCTTCCTCATTTTCCTCAATTGTTCATATTTGGTTTATTAAAATAATGATATTGTGGTCATTGTTAAAAAATGTCTGCTATTATTATGAGATTATTATTTGTATAATGCACTTTCTGCCTTCCTGTCATTAGGAGTTAGACATGTAATGGCTATAGATTAGATCCTTCATTATCCTAAACTGCTGGGACATTTCGCCAATACCTTTATATTGTCTACTCTTCACTTACTTGTCAGCATAGGTCGGCATTGATGTACAGAGCCGACAGAAGACCTTGTTTATATTGCCATCATATTGAGATGTGCAGCCAGTGACGCGTCCTAAAACCAGGAAGTAAGCTGCTGGTTCCCTCGACAAGGGTTTTGGAAAATAGCTGGAAATAAGGTCTGTGGAAAACAAACCTGTTTGATAAATGCACGTTTTGTTCAGCCGGATAATCTCCACATGTCTACCCTACTTTTATAATTTTCGAATCATAAATCTAATCGATAGATTATAAAAGGGTTTTAGGACGCGTCACTGCACCACTAGAAGCCAACTCCATCGATCAAGCTGAAACTTTCTCTCCCTCTTCTTCTCATGATCCCTGTCACTCTCCTTTAACTCCTCCGGTGACTTTCTTTTATTTGAAGATTGTTTTTTGCCCGGCGCTTGGCCGGTTATCGCTGGTATTAAAAACATTTTGGCGAAATAGTGAAGGAGCGCGCTGCCGCTCACGGGAGCCTGCTCGCGCTGCACTCCGCAGCAAACAGCTGTTTGCTTTTCACCCAACAACGACAACCGACTCACGGAACGCTATGTTGTAGCGTTGATAAACGAAACAATTTAACTAAATTGCTAGTCAAAATACCAATACCACAGGACAATATTTTTAAAGCAATATTTTTAGTGGCCCGAGCGGGCAAGTGGAAAGTACGTTATGCTGGCCCGGGATGTCTAAATAGTGCTTCCGGGCCAGCGGGCCATTTAATATCGAGCCCTGCCGGTTACCGGGCGGCCCACATCGTCCGACCGGCCCACTTCAGTACCAGTCCCAGTCCGCCCCTGTGCGCAGGTCTGCGCAGGTCTTGCTTGTCTCAAACAAGCCTACTCTCATCCCCATTCTGAGTAGCTGCTCCCACCGGCTCCACCCACTTTGAAAAAGTGCGTGGAGCCAGGAATGAGAAACACAGGAAATTCTGTGTTTCGGGATGATGGTTACGTGGAGGACTTCATCTTCAGGACTATGGATGTGCACCTCCCTGGTGAACACACTTCAGCACCTGTTTGATCGTCAGCATGGGAAAAGGCCATTCCCTTGTTGGACACTGACAGATCGAGGGTGGGTCTCATTCCCCCCGCCCTGTCTCCTTCGGGTAGGGTGACCAGATCCCAACAAACCAAATGTGGGACAAGGAGTATGGTTGTGTGGGACAATGTGGGACACCCTCTCAACAGCACCCCCCAACCCCCAAAAAAAAAAACGTAACAAATATATAACAGAGCAGAAAGTGAAGTCAAAATGCAGTTTTTTAATAAAGAAAAGTAAACTAAGGCTAACCAAGGCAGCAGGCATTATTCACTTCAAGTGTTTAGAAATGCATCTTCTTAATTCAACTAGTGTATTACCTGTACAAGTAGGCACCACATAAATTAATAGATAAAATAAAACCAACACTGGCCAGGAGGGAACAGAAACATAATAATACATTGTGGTGACCACCTATTTAACCACTGGGACATAATTCAAACCTGGAACTACAGTTGCGGTTATTGTTCCCACACGGACATGTTATGGGTTACCTATAAATAGGTGTGCCCTCTTGGCTCTCTCTCTTGTCGACCCGGGCTGCGACCCGACAACATGTCCTTTGCAGCTTGTGATTAAAGTTCCCTTTTGTACCTTCGATGCACCGCCTCTGACTCCATATCTCTCGGCACTACACTGGTGACCCTGACAAGTCTCGAGAAGTTTCCGGGACGGACCCGAACACGGCAAAAGGAACTCATGTTTCTTTCTCGAAATGCCGGGGATTTTTGGAATCGTCCGTGGCTGCCACCGGCACGCGGACTGAGGCTCGGTGCGCGCCCCGCAGAAGAGCTGGGGACGTTGCTCGCCGTTCCCGCATCGGCTTTCCAACCAGCAGGAGGACGATGCACGACCTGCTGGGTCGACCAGCAACCAGATTGCTACCTCGTGGGTTTGTTTCTTCGGGGCGTGCGGCTGCACGTCCAGGCTGCGCTAGCTGACGACGACTAGCGGCTAACCACGAGGGGCTAACGACAGCTAGCAGCTGCCCATGGCTGCCAGCTAGCGGCTAACGGCTAGCTGTTAACGGCTGTCGACATGTTTTTGTTAACATCTGACTGTTGACAATTTTTTTTTTTCCGGTGCCGGAGAGGAGGTTCGACCAGCCGGTTGACCTCATGTGGACACTCATTTATTTATTTTTTTTTCACCACCTCGACGGCGGTTCCAGACGCCACTCACGGTGTCATCGACGCTTGGGTGGTGCACTCCTGGACCCCCGTCTCGCCTCAACGGTTTTGGACGTCGCCCATGCTGCCATCGGCCCGTGGGTGGCGCGCTCCGGGACCCTGTCTGGCCTCTCCTGCTTCCCGGTGATGCCTCAGCACCTACTGAGGACTTCATGCCCGCCGCCGTGGCACGTCTGCCTGCGGCCGGGTTGTGCTCCTTCCTCCCGGGGGGACTGCTCCTCTCTTCCGGGGATACCTCGACGCCTGCCGAGGACTTCATGCCCGCCGCCGTTGTGCGTCTGCCTGCGGCCGGGTTGCCCTCTCTTCCGGGGATACCTCGACGCCTGCCGAGGACTTCATGCCCACTGCCGTTGTGCGTCTGCCTGCGGCCCGGGTTGCCCTCTTTCCTGCTGGGTTCTCCGCAACACCTAGTGCGGCCCCCTTACGACGGCCCGCCCCCGGTGTGGGTGCCCTCGCCCTCGTTAGGGCCCCTGCCCCCTTTCGTGGCCCGTTCCATGGCCCGGTCCTCACCTGCGGCCCCACCCTCCTCGGCCCTTGTGGTGCTTCCTCCACGGACGTGGGGATATATATTTTTTTTTTGCCATGTTTGAATTCTGGGGGGGCTTGTGTGGTGACCACCTATTTAACCACTGGGACATAATTCAAACCTGGAACTACAGTTGCGGTTATTGTTCCCACACGGACATGTTATGGGTTACCTATAAATAGGTGTGCCCTCTTGGCTCTCTCTCTTGTCGACCCGGGCTGCGACCCGACAACATGTCCTTTGCAGCTTGTGATTAAAGTTCCCTTTTGTACCTTCGATGCACCGCCTCTGACTCCATATCTCTCGGCACTACAACATAAAATAAAATAAAATAGCTTTCAGTTTTGTCCATCACAGCAACAGAAGGTGGGCCCCCACACACAGTGTGTGGGCTATTTTGTCACCTAGAACCACTGGTGTCTTTGACTCTGTCAAACAACTCTTCACAGAGGCAGGGGCAAGCACATCTGTTATTATGGACGCTGCTTTTGTACGACCACATGACATTTTCCTTACTATCTCAGAGTCTGGAAAAATGGTCGGCGCTAGCTTGTTACCAGTCATTTGACCGGTATGAATGGGAGTGTTGCACTATTATGGTAAACACTGGTTATTTCGGCTGCTGTTACCTTTGTCTGAGTGACCATCATTTTTTGGTTTGAGTAGGAATGTCTCCATAGAGTGGGATGTCTCTTTTTGAGCGACACGTTTCTTGTGAGAATCGCATTCTCTGTGTCTTTTGACGTCGTATTCACTGCCATGTGAAATTGAAAAATTACTCTTGCAAAGATTGCAAAAAACTCTCTGAGAGTCGCCCTGCACTGGCTTCACCCACGGATAAGTGTCTTCCCAGTCTTTGTTGTATGTGCATCTTCTTTTCTTCTTAGCTGTAGTTTCAGTTTCCTCCATTTTCCATAACCTGCTGCGTCGCCTGCGTTCGTTGTTGTTGTTGATTGGCGGGGTGGGGGGGGTGTGTGTGAGTGAGTTACTCTCATTGGTTAACACCATAGCCTGTATGGTTAACACTTGACCATCACCCGCCGTGTGTTACAGTTTGATTGACAGCAAACACAGCCCCCTGATGATAGCCTTCCCTGCTTTCTCAACAGCCATTGGATGAATCTGATTTTAAAGAAAAGCGTTTTAGCCAATCAAAATGAAATATGCGGGACATCGTCTCAATTTGCGGAACGCACCAAAAGTCGTGAAAATGCTGTGCAGTCCCGCGCAAAGCGGGACATCTGGTCACCCTACCTTCGGGACCAGAAAATACCGGGAGTAAGTTCCTGCCGCTCTGCACGGAGCGCGAGACACTGTTCCCGGGATGACAGGACTTCCTGTATCCCGTAGAACTGCGGGGGGGAGAGGCGAACTGCAGAGACCATAGATATATATAAACACTAGATGGCTCATGGGAGATTTTCCAGCGTAGCTGACCGGCCGCCATCTTGCTACAGTCAACAGTTACTCTGATTCGCGTTATGGTAGCTGTTGTCAGGTGAGTGATCTGCACAAAAATACTCTTAACTCACTGAAATCTTGACTGATTTACAAACGGTTTGGTTTATTATAAACATGATTAGCATGGCTATGATACAGCATGCTTGGACATGTTGAAATTGCAGCTTTTCTTTGTGTATGTGGTTGTATTTATTAGCTGGCTAATAACAAGAGGCTGTCAGTGAGACCTAGTATTACAAAGTTGACCCACAACTCCACCAGTGGGAGAGGCAGAACTGCTCTTTCTCTCAACACAACTTAAGTTACACATGATTTCTTCCAAGTGGTTTGGCTTGTTAAAAACATCTTGCATTATGATACAGGAATTTGCTGGCTTTGTGTTTACAGAAGTACCTGACTATGCCGGACTTTTGTGCAGCCTACGGATGCTCTAATCACCGCAGTCTGGAAACAAGAACCCGTGGGATCACCTTTCACGTGTAAGATATGACAATATTATGACTACAATTACGATAATCGTTAATTACTTAGTGGATGTATGTACATTACAAGTCCTGCTACACAGGATCAGTGGGGCTATGTGAGATAATAGTATTGCAAGATTGTTGTTGACCCAGCCTCTTTAGAATATGTTGTTACCATTTCTTTACACAATTATTTAATGTTTCTATTGGACACCTTTTTTATTACTCTTAGTGTGGTTGTCTTATTCTTAAAGTAGGCTATACATACATGCATACATACCAAAAATATGATAATTTCGGTGTGTATTTTTGTCCTACCCTTAATGTTAAATGAAAGAAGGGAGGAACATGTTGACAATAATTTATATATCTGGCTACCTTTCTCATGTTTTTAAGGTTTCCCAAAACCAAAGAGAGGAGGAGGCAGTGGGAACTCGCCCAAAGAAGGGACGGTTTTGTTTCCTGTGACAGGACACTGCTCTGCAGTGAGCACTTCAGGAGTGAGGAATTTGACCGGACAGGAGACGCAGCACTATGTTCCCCACATATGTTTATGTTTGCTCAGTCTAATAAACCCATAACATGGTTGTGAAAGAATACCAAAGCTGAGGCTGGACGGTGATTGATTGTTGGTGTGCCATGTGTTCTTCTTAATAATAATAATACATTTATTTTGGGGGGCCGCCTTTCATAACACCCAAGGACACATAGGATAGTTTATCATCATCATCATCATCATCATCATCATCATCATCATCATCATCATCATCATCATCATCATCATCATCATCATCATCATCATTTAAAGAGACTCTTGGTCCATTATTACAAAACATACAACACTCAAATACAAACTAAAAAAAGGCAGCCATACCAATGTTTCCACAGAGGTGACTGGTTTATGTTTAAATTGTTCCCTATATTGCATAGGGGCAATATAGGGAACAATTTAAACAGTGGATTTTGTGATATATCAGCCGGGGTGAGACAAGACAAACCACAAATGGACTACAGAAGGACACAAAAGGACACATGGTACAGTTTATATTATTCTTGGTCTTTTTTCAATAACATATTTCAAAGGTTCTGGATTTGTTTACAAATCTAGAAACTAAATACAAAACTAGGATGATATGAAGATCTCATGTCAAAAATAATTGTGATAAATTAGACAGAACTGGCCTGTCTGTGAGCACATTTTATGTTGGTTTGGTTCTTCTGATAAAGGTGTGAATATCTAAATAATATACCAACATATGCTATTGTCATTAGTTGTGTCCCTGTTCTTAAAGCTAAGGCATTGCTAAATTAACAACTCTTGGCTTACAGAGTGGTAACATGAGACAATGAGACATTTTTATATATGAAATATAAATGTATTTTAATTTTATAATTTATTTGAAATATTAACAATATAATAAAATAAATGGAAATATATACACCGGCAAATATTTAATATAAATACCTTGTGTGTGTGTGTATAGCTATTGCTTTATCTGATTAATGTTATTTTCATATGAAAGTCCATGATTATAAGTATGCAGTATCATAACTACATCTTTGATGTTTATAAAAAACCAAACCGTTTGAAAATTGGTTGAAAATTGAGCAAGCTATGGTTATGTAAATAGTAAACCATAATGTTATGAATGAGAGAACTGCCTGTAGCAAGATGGCGGCCAAGTGGCAACGTCGGTCTCAATTGGCCAGCAGCGCGTGTGAGCCATCTAGTGTTTATATATATCTATGGCAGAGACTACTCTCTGCCCATCCGCCTGCTCATCCATCTGTCCATCAGACACACGCGCCGCCACCCTGAGTACCATCCAGTACTCTGATAGCGCCAGGTGTACATTCTCCGGATGTGCTGTGGTTGGTGGCAAACCACGCCAGAGACCTCCACACGCTGCATTTCACACAGGCTCTCATTATGTCGCCGTTTAGGAGAAGACTCGTAAACCGCGCATTCACGCTCAACATCACTAAGGGATGAGCGGAAGGTGTGTGCAGTGCTGTCCACCCGAGGTGTAATAATGGCCCTCCGTGGGCTTATTACGACCGTGGGTAGGAGGTACGTCTGAGACAGAGGAAAAATCCGTGCTGCCTAAACCCAACAAGTTTAAAGGTAGACGGATTGAATAGTAAGCCCTGCTGTTTTATTAACCGATAAGTTAAAAAACCCAGCCGGCTGAGGCAGCGAGCCATGCTGCCAAGTAACCAATAGGCTATTGGCAGCCGGCTTAACCGGGGAGCCTTGCTGCATATTATATTCCATCTGTGCATTGAACACACGCGCCGCCACTCAGCGCGCCAACCTGCTCTGGATGTGCTGTGGTTGTCATGGTGACGAGCCACGCCAGAGCCCTCCAGACGCTGCACCTCACACAGGCTCTCATTATGTCCACTGTAACACATTTTCCTGTCAAACAACAGCAAAGCGCCGGCAGTCTCTTCACAGACGCCTGCACTTCACTGCCATACCACAGTACTCATACTGTGAAATGATCTTACAGCCTTTCTCATTAACAGTAAAATACCGGCAGCAGAGACGCCAGCAATACACTGAAATTATACAGTATTCATACTGTTGAACAATTTCAGCTTATTACTGTACACAATTTAATAATTCACAGAAACATTCTGGTTAGGGGGCTGCCAGTAGATTAGTGCCGAAAATCAGCTGAAAAATAACAGTGATTGCTTAGAGCAGGGGTCTGCAACCTTTTTGACCAAAAGAGCCATTTTGCTCCTTTTTCCCAAACATTTTTTGTCTGGAGCCGCAAAACATATTTCATAGTTTTTTATGATTATATCAGACAAAAAATACAGTTTTTTTGCATTTATTAGGCTATTTATTACATGATATAACCTCTAATAAGAAACAAAGAACTCTTATAAGGAGAATTAAATACACAGGCCTACTTTAAAATAAATTAAACACAGCACTTGGGGAGTCCTCTGCACATTTGAAGGGAAAACAAATATTATTAAAATGGGCCCACTTTGAAATAAATAAAACATATAGCTGCACCCTAAAAAGAGTTAAAGGTAGAAACCAGCTCGAGTGCGCTGGAATTTGAAAGTACACAACCGGAACAAATATGACTCTTCCTTCAGACTTTCTTACAGAGTCCCTCCTCCAACACACTGTTCTTCTTATTATACATCCATGCAACCAGGGGCGCCGTAAGGGGGTGAAAAGTTAGGACGATTCTAAGGGCCCATGACTGACAGGGGCCCCAAAATGTTCAGAACATTAAGAAAAATTTTTAAGTAACCTTTCATCAATCCTCAATAATTAACATTAATAGAACGTTATATTGATAAATTACTCACTAAACTTACGATTCATTTAACTTATTTTCTTCCAAAAATTAATTACCCAAAGCCTCTGTACACCCCCTTCTATTTACATGTAATGGTTTGGTCCTGCCTCCAAACGCGGTGCGGCACCGGCACTTGCAGAGAGTGAAAGCATGTGAGGAGGGATGCTAGTACTTAGCCTACAAACGTGTGTTGTACCATGTTTCAACGACCAACAAAGTCAGGCTCTAAGAAAAGAAGAGAAAGACAAGAGAGAGGGACTAAAGGGCGACAGTATGTCACCTAGTTTCACAAGAAAAGGTGGGTGTGGTCCATGAGTGGTGGAAATGATTCTGTTAGCTAATGTTTTTTTGTTTACTAAGCTGACATTAAGTACTGTTAATATCTTTATAGAAAATGCAGAGGTCTTTCATTTCACTGCTCTTTTAGCTGACATTTAAAGGTATGGTAGGTAATTCACTTCAGAAACACGTTGTTATATTCCATGGAATGCTCTTAACGTCCCGATAGCAATGAATATATGAAGTGCTTTGACAATAAATACATACAAACATGTCATCTGTGGAAGCTGTGGCGTTGTAAAAAGCACGACCAATCATCTGAGCTGGCCCGGCTAAAATAACTGGTTGGCCTACCTGCCTGTCAGCCTTCCATCTGTGCACAAGCTTATCTCGTGCCCTCATTGGTCATGTGTGCGTTCGTGTGTGCTGGAGGAGGGGCTCTGTAAGGAACTCTGAAGGAAGGGGCAGATTTTTTTCGGTTGTGTATTTTCAAATTCTAGCGCACTCAGGCTGGTTTCTCCATTCTTACATACCTACCTTTAATAAATGCAGGCACATTTTTAGCGCCTATTCATACTAACTCAGTTGTCCCTCCCCCTGGTGCCAGGACCCACAGATCAATCTTTAGGCTCAGCAGCCCTGTCCCCCCATAAGGCTGAACCTGAACCAGCTTTTCCCCAAACTGAAGGAGGTGAGCAGCATTGTGTTGAATGACATGCCACTTAACATATCTGAAGGGAGACTGGAATACAATATATATATATATATATATATAAAACAAAAAGCTAACATCTAATTTAAATGATACATTTCAAACACAGTATTTTCCCACATAGCCAATGATCTATATAAAACAAAAAACTGATTTTAGTCTATTTAGGATGATGGACAGTTTGAAGCATTGAGTGATCAGTCTGTAAACAAAATGTTAATCACAGACATTTTGGCTATGATATTAATACTAATGTTATTATATTAAAGCAGGGGTGGGGAACCTCCGGCCCCCGGGCTGTATACGGACCGCTAGACCATTTGATACGGCCCTCGAGGTAATTTATAAACAAAGTGGCCTGTGCCTGGTGGTGGGGCCCAATGTGATATATTTTCATGGGGCCCAAAATCCCTGGCGGCGCCCCTGCATGCAACACACACGAACGCGCACATGACCAGTGAGGGCAAGAGATAAGTTTGTGCACAGATGGAAGGCTGACAGGCAGGTAGGCCATCCAGTTATTTTAGCCGGGCCGGCTCAGATGATTGGTCGTGCTTTTTACAGCGCTACAGCTTCCAGATTTTTTTTTTTTTAATGTATTTATTGTCAAAGCATTTAATATATTCATTGCTATCGGGACGTTAAGAGCATTTCATGGAATATAACAAGTGTTTTCTGAAATAAATTACATACCCCATTGAATTATGACTGACGATCGTCAGCTGGCTTCCTCCCCCTCGTAAAGGCTGCACCACCGTTGACAACTTCTCTCTACATATCAGACATACCGGTAAACCAGCATCGTTTGCTGTGAAAGCATACAACTCTGTCCACGCAGAATTAAATCTGTTCCTCCGGTACTTTTCTTTGATTTATCCATAGTTCGCTCTTCGAGCCGGGGGTCAGGTTATTCGCCTGCAGGAAAAGGTGCTCGTGCGGGACCGTAGCAGGATGTGACGCATATTTTAGTTGACCTAATTAAAACCGTTTTGTTTTTTATTTATGTGTCACAGTATCACCTCAAAATACAAGATACGAAACATTTTCAAACATGCAACAAAATATAAATAGTCCTACAAATACTTTTATTTTATTTCCTTCTTATTTTTGTCTAAGCTCAAGGGAGCCAGAGCCCCGCCCTGTCTCCCCCGTCCGGAGGAGAGGGAGGATGGGGCCGGGGAAACCACATAGTGATCCGTGAAGGGAGGGGAAGGAGTCGCCTGACTGCTGCCCGCCACTCGGATCCAATAATCAAGGTGAAACCTTAAAAGAAATGATGTTTTCAGACCTTCATGTTGCGCTCATGTGTCGGCAGTGGCTGCAGGGTTTTGCTCTTTCATACGGATTCTGGGAAAGTCAGTCAGTCAACACATGAATGTAGAGTTGTTGTTTTTACTGGGTGAGCTGCAATGCTAATAAACATGACACATTCTTTCCATGAAGTGAAGGTTTCTCAGGCCAGACAGCGTTTTATTTTCTCCATCAACTTTACATGGGTTGAATTTATAAAAACAATTAAATCTTTATGTTGCAATTTCATACAAAATGTTTCCAGTGGAGAACCTTTGATACCAACAAAACTATTTAAACAGAACTGTCCTCATATGCTGTACATGTTATAATGTTTGTTTTTTTAATCAAAATATAATCTTATTCAGTAAATCAAACAGCAAACAATATTGGTCATATTTACATGGTATCATTTATGATTAGCATTTTCCGAAGGTGGTTTCTCATACTATGTTTGACAGCGTTCACAAATGTATCTCACAAGTCTGTCTTTACTTTTGTGAAGTGATTTGTAACGCCGCATGAATGACTGACAAAATAGTTGGCAGCTTAGTGTGATAATCCTAAAGTCCCAGATGTCCGTTGGTGTGGTTTAGGATTGCGGGAGGACCTGAGCGATGGTGTCCCGGGCGCTCTGGCTGAGCCTTTCTGGGAACTTGACCTCGTACTCTACTAACAGGTCGCCTCGACGGTCGGGGCGTTTGGGATAAGGCAGCCCCTCGCCGCTCACGCGTCGCTTCATCCCTGGCTGCACAATATCTGTTGTTGACACGGTCACCGTTCTGCCGTCCAGTGTGGGTGCGTTGACTGTGCAGCCACACAAGGCCTGATGGAAATAAAGGGAGAAATAAAACATGATTTAAGATCAGGAAACGTTATTATATGTATGCAAATCACACAAGTGACACAAAGGCTATCTTATATGTAAACTTACATCTCTTAGTGAAATCTTTGCTGTGTAAACGATGTCCGAGCCCTCACGTTTGAATACCCGATGGGCCTTGTCCTTGACCACGAAAACCACGTCGGCTGGAATGTTTGTGGGGGTCTGGTCCCCCTCTTTGGGAAATGTGATTTTAGTGCCCTCTTTCCACCCCTTCTTTATCTGCACCTCCAGGATTTTACCCTCTGTCCTTACTGTTCGCCCGTCTGGGTTCAGCATTTTACGGGAGATCTTCATTTTCTTTGTGCAACCTGACAAAACATCCTCCATCGCAACCCAGAGATCGTGAACCACGGGGGGGTCCTGAGGCTTCTTTACAATGCTACTGTGAGGTCCCATCCCTCCCATGCCAGAGCTGAAGGAGCGAGGGAACCCGCCCATCCCACCGCCCATCCCGAAGCGGGCAAAAGGGTCTTCAGTGTCCATGTCCTCATCTGGGCCTCCATTGCGGGCACCAAAGAACTGATCGAAGGGGTTACGTCCACCGAAGAAATCTGAAAAAATGACATGGGGGTCGCCCTGGAAGGAGTAGCTGAAGTTTCCAGGCCCAGCACAACCACCACCACCACCACCAGCTGGTGCTCCTCCGCCTTTCAGACCTGAGTGAGAGAAGCCACAAAAAGTAATGCATCACCAAAACGACTTCATTCACTCTAATGGTATTATAAATTATGTATTTCAAGACTCATTATAGCATCATTCATGTTATAGGTTATGGTATTTCCCCACATTGTTCTTGTTAGTTATAGCTTTTCATATTGCTTTTTTTCCTTTCTCAGTTTTGATTGTGCAGGCAAGCTACAAAGTAAAGGGCAAAGCATTTTGATAAATGAATTGGAGAGGCTAAGAAGTCATGGCAACAGCAAAACATTTTTCTTTTGAAATGGCAACACAGGCAGCATATTTTACTGTGAGGTGCTCGATCAATAAATCTAACAAACACACAATACAAAAGTCCCTCAATGCTACTTTTAAAGTCCTACTCACTATTAACATGGGTGTCTTTTGGGATTTGCAATCGATTCTGTGCATAACAATTGCCTCACAAAGTAAGAATAAGTGGATATGTAGACCTTGTAAATGTCGGATAAAACCCTGAAAGATCTATCTTTCTTGTGTACAGACACCACCATAAAAAATGTGGCACAAACCTACAAAATTCTACAGCGCCTGTCGTTGTTTTCAAGCTGTGTGCAGAAGTATTACTTGTCAGGTTCCGTATTTGGAAATATCCTTAGCTTGAATGCATTGAAGAGTTTCCCTTGATAAACATAATTTCCATTAAAATGTAATACATTTTTAGTGTTGCCATTTAAATTAGTTGTTATTTTAAATGTTCACATATGTCTTTGATGCAAACAAACATTGTTATCCCAGGGGGGGAAACATGATGTAACCCAACATTTGTTGATCCAAATGATGATGTTGCCATGGTTACACATCAGGGGAGCCATTACATCTCCAGATGCAGAGGTTTTTAAAAAAAAAAGAAGGGTTTCTTATAATATTTCCATTCAATTACAAATGTGTTGTTTTTATCATCACGTCGTTCCTAAATGTACTAAAGTTATTTAACAGGTATTACTAGTCACTGAAGTATTTCAGTACACGTCAATCACTGCCCCACCTCTCGTTTCTATAAAGCCCCCCTGACAACACCGTTCAAAACATCCAAATACAAGAGCACGCTGCTACGCTAAGCCCCGCCCCCTCATGACGTCAACAACATTAAGTCGCCCTTCTCAACTCATGTTCACATAATTGCAGTACTTCTTTAACCTGGTCTTGTCGAAACATGTCTTGGTGGTTTTCCTGTGTGTCTCACAACCAGCCTCTACTGAAGGCCTGTAATCAGTTGGTTATCCCCATTCTCACAGGCAAATGATTCCTATGTGAAATCTTACCTTCTTCACCAAAACGATCGTAAATGTCCTTTTTGTTCGGGTCGCTCAAAACGTCGTAAGCTTCGGCGATTTCTTTGAATTTGTCCTCGGCATTTGGCGACTTGTTTTTGTCCGGATGAAAGCGCAGAGCCTGCTTACGATAAGCTTTCTTTATATCGTCCTCCGACGCTCCCTTTTTAATTCCCAAAATGTCGTAGTAGTCTTTACCCATGTTGACCATCCAGTGGCCTGTTTATAAACGTTACAGCTGTTTGTAGTCCGTCCTCAGTCAGTGCTCTGTCGCTTCTGAGATCGCTGGGTCCCGGGTATTTTCTTTATAAACCTCGTGGAAACTTCTAGAGTTTTCCATAAACAGCTCGAGCTCTCCAGTCTCCACACTGACACGCCCACCTCGACGTGCTGCCTTCAAGGGCTGTCGGAAATATTGTCGCACACTAACATACCATGCCTTATCAGTCTCACTAAACTGGTTCTGATCTTTATATATACAGTCTATGGTTCTGATACATTGGAAAGATACTGAGGGATCCGAATTTGGGAAATCCAAAACTCAAAACAAGGGACCGTGTACAAAGTAGCCTGTAGAAAGATTGTTTTGCACAATTTGGTTGATTTAATGTAGCATATTTAATAACTTCACTTTAATACAGTGTAGTGATACCCAAAATCCCACACATTAATAATCGCCTGTTGATAATACTAGGATACACCAACAAGTTTGGTACAACTTTCTTTTGTATGATTTCAATTCCCCACCACACCCTGTCAGTGTGATGAGCAAACATGTTTAATCTTTAACAATGTGTTGTTTATTATAAATTGATCAATTGTTTTTAGTTTAAAATCCTAATCTAAAAAGTAGCTATAAACATCTAATAATTGTCAAAAGTACAATTCTTCTCTCACAGACGTTGGGTATAAATATCATACAATGGAATTACTCAAATAAAGTAAATCAATAATTCCATGCTTACATGTACATTATTCTGTGAAAATGACTGACATGGCAGATCATATCACAAATAATGTAACTGTTATGCTTTGTGTTTTTACATTTCACAGTGATGTGTGGTCGTTTTGTCCTCAGTGTGTTTTTTGCAGGTGTACAAGAAAATCTGGTTTTTGAAATGTACCTTAAAGTACCTTAAATGTACCTTACCTCCTTAATGTTGCCTTGGGTTTGAGAATATTAAGTGAAAACATACCGGACAAATGGCAAACTTTAATAATTTCGGGCAATTAAAAACACAAGGAAAACACATTGAACACACATATTCCAGTATAATGCAAATACAGATTTGATATAAGGCAAAAGCAATTGCAAACATTTAAATAAGAACTTAATTGATTACCCTTATGGAGAAGTAACTTGTTACTTGTCACAAAGAGTAAAAAAAAAACAAGTAGAAAAGAGAGATACAATTAAACTAAAGACGACATGCATGAAGGTGGTTCAATCTCCAGTCTGCTCCACCTGCGCACAGACGGACAGAGCTGCTTCTCAAAGATAAATTAGTCCTAAACTCTATGGATAAATCCAATTATGTTAGCATAGCGGCGACCTTTTCGTTTGCTCAAATCTCATTGGCTACGTTGCTGATAGTGTAAGTGATAACGTAATGGCGTGAATGTTGCTGGTTTTGATTGGCTGCTAAACAAACGTAGGTCCCGCCTACTATGGTCCAGCAGTTGCACGTTACTTCGCTGAGTGGAGGGCGGCTCTGTCAATCATCTGGGATATTGAGGAAGGGGGTGCAAGCTGCCAAGATGAAGCACTACGAGGTAAGAAGTGATTTTAAAACTCGAAACCCCTAAATGGAGCCATAATGTAATCATCAGACCAATACGAAATGTGGCTGTGATTTCTGTTGAAGTAAACTGGCACTTTTTCGCTTTAAACATGTGCAGCGAGGATCATACAATGCAGCGACGCCGCCTGTCATGGGATGGTTGCTAGGAACGGGGATTTGTGGCCTATCGGTGCATGGCATATATCGGTTTATATCGTACCTCAAAGTCGACCTTCTGCCTCCACAGTAATGTCGAATGATGCTTTCGTTGCATATTTATCATGTTTTAGGATATATGATGGATGTCTTTGTTAGCTAAACACAGAGACCTCTGTTCAGGATAAAACTCCGCATCATCGCCATCTCTGGCTGGAACGGCGCATGACGCTTCGTATCTTGTTATTACCCAATAATGCAAGTGAACAGTCAAGTGCGCAAACTTAAAATTGAAATAAATCTTCAAGGCTTCGGTGTAATATGTTGTTTGACGCTGCATTAGCTGAAGTCAGACCTAAGTTGATGAAAGAAAGTCACTTGGAAAGAGCAAACAAGTAACAATGTTTGTCTCTCAGAAACACCCACACTTTTACCACAGGCCTGTTCCACTATATTATCAATAAAGTAAACGGTTTGCTATACTTAACCAGTAAACACTTGCAATCACTAAAAGCTTTAATAAAAGTCATGAAAAGGAGTTTCATGAGCACCAAAACCCGTCAGACAGGATCTGCAGGAGTCTGACAGAAACTGACCCAACCAGTGGCTGCTCCTGTTCCCCTTCTTCCTGTTGAAGACAGTATGGCTGTTGCAACCTGTAAGGGGAGGGGGCGACGACGACGACGACGACGACAACAACAACAACATTACAATCATGAAGGCTTTTTTCCCCAAAAAACGTTGTCAGTATTTATTTGCACTGACCGATTATATGGCCATATATGTAAAAATGGGCCACCCCTGAAACCTGTAATATATTAGCTTGACTCACTTTTTTATGGCCATGGCTGTTGAAACTGCATGATAAGACAGTGAATGGGCATTATTGCAACATAAGCTACAACAGGTTTAACTATGCATGCCCAGGACTAACTGCATAAAATAAGGCTGCATATGTTTGTGTGAGGCCACTGTGTGATATTCAGGCCTATAAAGTGCCAGTATTGCGACTAAACCACCCAGTATGTCACTCAGGTGAGTGCTAAGAGCATTATCTTCAACGGGTATGCTAACTGAAGTCATAAAATGTGGTCCCTGCTAGTTGTGAACTCTTACTGACACCATAACCAGTGCACATGTTCATGCAGGTGCTCTTTGAGTTTAATATTTCCTCTATGTATACCTTTAGAAGTCTTCTAAAAAAAAAAAAAAAGTTCAAGTTCATTGATTCAATCATAATAGTGATCACTGTTTAGGTTTTGTAAATTGCATGCTTTACATGGCACGACAGATCAATTTAAAGCCTAACACACATTATTTGACAAACTAAAACTACTGAATTTTTTTTCTTTTTTCATTCACAATATCTTGGGACATTTATTTTCACTTGGGTCATAAAATAGATTGACAGTTACCAGATAGCACCCAAGTTACAAGGCGGCATGACTTCCAAAATTATCTCTTTCTTACACACGGATATTAGTATCTGCTAACAAAAAACTTTTGGAGCATATTAACATTTCCAGATGGTCTGCTAATCTGTTTAAAGAGGAAGGTCTTATATGTCTAGATTTCAAAAGTGTCATCTTACCTTGGGATATCAAGCGAACCAGCTAAGAACAGCAACAGTCCGCTGTAGTAATTAAAGGTTATTTCTCCCTGCTTCACCCTCACCCCAAAGAGCATTAGGACTGACTCACTACCAGTAGCTTTATATAGATGAGATGGGGGAGGTTCAGTGGCAGTGGGTATGCCTGGCACCGGGAAGACTGAGATGGGGGGTCTTTCTCAGAAGTCCTAACTGCAGTGTCAGGTTTCCTGCTTGATTTAAGAAGACATGGATGTTTATCTTGTCATGCAGGCAGCTTGTTTGTAGGCAGGGCCGTACATCCATTACAAATAACACTGATTCGAGTTTTAGAATGGCTAGTGTGCACATAAATAAGTAAATGCTTATCTTGAACAAGTCAATACATATTTTGCCATGATATATGGCCACGACACAAAATCATCAGATAGTTATATTTAAAAAAGAAAAAAACCCATATACATTTATTTCTTTGATCAAAGTTGAGGGAGGCAAAGGTGGGCTTTTATGAAACATGAGTTTCCATAGATAAATGTCTGGACTTAACTCCCATGCTGCCCCTTGTGGCCATGTCTTACATTTCTTATGGTAACTGCGGACTTACTGTTGGTCATAAGAGACTGGAAGGGTGGGGGTTGGGGTGGGCTTCTCCAAAGGTAATGCCCCAACTAAGCCCTGAGAGTCTCGAGTATTATCACCTGTTGGTGGTACTGTAGGAAAAGGTGACTCCCTGTGTGAGTGACTGGCTACTCCGTTTAGTTTGAAGGTACAAAACACTGTAGCAGTCAGTGTGTGTCAGAGACCTTGAGAGTGGTGCATTTAGGTGTCTGATCAAAGGTTGGTGATGTGCATCGTGGCTGTAGATGGACAGAACTGCAGAGGGTCTTAAACCATTAGACCATGACATCATCACATAGTCGTAGACGGGTGGGGGTCCTTGGGGAAAGGGTTGGTCATGCAGAGTTAGCAGTAGACGTTTATATTTAGCTGGGGAGAGGAAGAGTGGGGAGAAACTGGGAAAGGGGTGTTGCTGTTCGTCATAATACCTCTCCACCATCTTACCACTTAACCAGGGGTTGACATGTTTCACGGGTCGTCAGGTGACCTTTTTTTAGGGACGAGTTATGTTTCAAAACTGAGTCACTGGAAACATAGCTCTGTCTCTAGAAGCTTCCTTCTTGACACACAGATGATCTACTGCGGATAGTTTGCCAAGGGGATACTGGGCATTCCTGTGTATGCAACTGTGCACACACACATGTGACATATGTCCACGCTCCAGGGGGCGGCTGGCAGTTAAATAAAGCAACACCGCAGAAGTGAAAGAATGAGCGTGGGGCAAAGAGGGAGGGAGCGTGAAAGAATGGCAGAGAGGGGGTGGAGAAGCAGGGTAGAGACAGATTTATTTCCACAGCTGAGTGCTGCTGCTCTCTATGGTCTGGCGTGGGGAGACAGTTGAGAGGTGAAGAGTGACAAGAGAACCGCGAGGAAGAAGGGAATAAAGCGAGTGCAGGAGGAGCACTGTGGACATGGATGCCCTAGCACTAGAGGCTACCAGCACTAAAAAGCCGGCTAACGGTGTGCCGGCTCCGGCCCCGGCCAAACGCAAACCTGCTAAAAAAACTAAAAAAGCTGTTGTTTTCTTTGAGGTGGAGATACTGGATGCCAAGACCAAGGACAAGCTCTGCTTCCTCGATAAGGTGAGAACTTTTTTTTGTATGTGTTTGTTGTCATTGGATTTCTGTTCTAACATCAGCTCTGCAAAAAGTATTTTACAGCTGTATGTAGCTGTTTTGTGTGTTTCCTAATGCAAGAGGTGCGGTATTTCTGCCCCTACTGTATATTGCAGTAAAAAGCGTTGGTGTATGCGAGTCAGGCGCTTTCTAGGGATGGGAACGATTAATCGAATCTTCGAATATTCGAAATTATTCAGGTATTCGAATAATTATTCATGTATTCGAATATGAGTTATGAATATATTTATTAAAACAAAACAAAAAGTATAAACATTTTTTGGGAGTGATGCCTAAGTTGATTATCAAATTGAATAATTCAATGTGTATATATATATACGACTGTGCCATAGCTAAATGTGTTAGGTGACGTCTTAAGGTGTGTTTTGCACCGCTCACCGGTCCCTCACAGCGGGCAGAGCTGCAGGTGCTGATCTCGCTCTCTCTCGCGTCCGGTTATACTTCACTCGTGTTTATGTCCAAATCCATCAGATCGAGCTAGTTCTAGCCAATGATATGGCTGCTGCCCCTCCCTACACGCAGATCATGCAGACTCAAACCTCATCTTATGCCCAAATGTGGCGCAAATGAGCTCCGCAGCCGTTGCGAGGTTCCAGCGCTAACAGTTCATGAGCGTGCTCCCCCGCCCCCTGTCAACACTCGCGACACATGAGTGGCCAGCCTAAACAACAATAAGCGCTGCTTGGCAACCGTGTGTGGCGGCAAAGTACATAGACATTTTGACTGGAGAGATTTAGTTTTGCCGGTCTTCAACATATTTTACCAGTCATAGTCCGGTAATTATTTACACTCCAAGAAGAGTCCTATGGCATGGCGTCAAAAAGGAGTAATGTGTGGAAATATGAGTGCGGTGTAGAGGTCAAACTATGCCAAATTAAACCTATATATACATGCTATACCTGGCTTGCTATACCCACAACCTCCGTTCCAGCTGAGAGGGTCTTCTCTACAGCTGGGCTGATTGTGAATCGCCTCCACACATGAAAGCTGTAGGCCTATAGCTGTCAAACTGTGATCACCAGTTCAATACATTTGACAAATTCGACTTGGTTTCTACATTTATTTGAACATGTATGTATTTATTTCCAAAAATTATTGAAAAAAAATAGGGCAAAAAAAAAATGTTTTACCCACATTTTTTTTAGTGTGTGTGTGTGTGTGTGTGTGTGTGTGTGTGTGTGTGTGTGTGTGTGTGTGTGTGTGTGTGTGTGTGTGTGTGTGTGTGTGTGTGTGTGTGTGTGTGTGTGTGTGTGTGTGTGTGTGTGTGTGTGTGTGTGTGTGTGTGTGTGTGTGTGTGTGTGTGTGTGTGTGTGTGTGTGTGTGTGTGTGTGTGTGTGTGTGTGTGTGTGTGTGTGTGTGTGTGTGTGTGTGTGTGTGTGTGTGTGTGTGTGTGTGTGTGGTTTTCAAACTGTGGGGCGCGACCCCTGGTGGATCGCGGAGGTACTGCAGGGGGGTCGCGGGAAGATTTTTTTATTTGATTATTTTCTCCTTTTAGCTTTGTGAAGCACCTTGAGATGACGTTGTTTTTAAAGTGCACTTATATAAATCAAATGTATTGTTATTATTATTCAATTGTAAACAAACACTGCTCGAAAAATATCTCAGAGAGCTGTCGGCATAATGCTGCCTTTTGCAACATCCTACTTGTGTGAGATAGGCTTTTTCTGCTGTTGCTGCCATCAAAACCAGGGACGTGCACAGGTACGGGCTAATGTTGCCCGGGCAACGGCCCTTTTGAACTTTTTGGCTGACCTGCCCCTCTGGAGAGAGCGAAAGTCTTTTTTTCTGTTGTGGCCGAATAAACATGATAAGCTCACAATTAGTATTGTAGATTCTCGCTGCAAACACACCTTGTCAGCGCTGTCATCTGCCCCCAGTCACGTGACTTTGTTTACAATCTGACAGCTGGAAAGCAAAGGGAAGCCCTCCGAGTCCGGTCCGGCCTCAAATGGCTATGGTGATCATGTGCCTGCCTGGCTTTGGTGGCCAATCCTCGGATCAATCTGTCCCCGGAAATGTTCCCGTTTTTAAATATGCTTAAATTGATTTTGAGTTTTCTCATGACAGTTAGAGTATAGGGGACAAACCAGGGGACTTTACTTCCTCTTGACACCGTCGGTTATTTACAAAAAAACACCTAAATATACTTGTTATTATGCTTCTGTCTTTCTGTGTCTTTTCATCTGCTCCGTAAACTCCCTCACCCTCTCTCTCTTTTCTTGATCGCCCTCTCACAGGAGAACACTTCACTGTCCCGCTTCATTGTATGATGTCTGCCATGTCTCTACTTTAATTTGACCATCTCTGTTATTAAGTTATGGAATACTAAATAAATAAGTAATTTGATACCTTACCGTTACTGCGCTCAAAGAATGATAAGAATAAGAATAATGCATATTGAACTGGTTTAATTAATTAGTGAGTTTATTTAAGGCACAGCCGTTACAATGGTCAAACTACATTAAAACAGAATTGTCCGCATTTTGTCTTTAATAGTCACTAACATTAGATATGTTAATGAGATATGGACCGCAACATTTTTTTCCCCTGGTTTTATTTATAAAAAAAGTTCTTACGTTTTCGGGGGGAGGCCCTTTTTCTAGTTTAGAGCAATAGCCCCTCCAAATGTCTGTGCACGTCCCTGATCAAAACAAAATACAGATCAAAGCTGAACATTGAGAATGAACTGAGAGTGGCAGTCTCAAACCAACAGCCCCGCTTTGAGAAGATCTGCAAGGGAAAGCAAGCACACACAAGTAATTGATAAGCTATGTGTGGAATAGGAATGGTAAAGTGATGTGATCGTTTGCAACATGCAGTAGAAATAGTAGTTCATTAATATATTTTCCTTAAATAAATTTGAATCTTAAAATCTACTACTCAGGGAAGAAGGCCAACCAGTTTTAATTAGGCCAAATTAATTCACAGTATCTATTACAAGCACTTTTGTTCATGTGTAATCCATAATAAAATATAAAATGATAGTTGGATCTTTGTATCTTCTTATTATTAGCAGAGAAAATGTAATGTTTTTACAACAATATACAATTAATCCTACCAATATAGATGGGAACCGGGTTGGGGGGTCCAGAAAATATTTCCAATACCCAAGGGGGTCCCGACTGAAAAAGTTTGGGAACCACTGGACTACAGTCCCAACGCAACACAACCCTGCTGTCTGTGTGCGGTTATCTGTGCACACACACATCACATTGGTAAACAACATGGCATAAACAACTGTATAGCTGTGCAAACCAACACAACAGCCTACTTGATGTCAGAAGTTACACCAATAAAATAACTTCTCTACAACTTGTGAGTCCCAAGACACCCCTCTACACTGTTAGACAGATGCCTGGTACCCAAAAAGAAAAATAGATTTAATTTGAAGACAGATGTAGTCTTTACATATTAAGGTGCATATAACAAGGAAGGTATTTCTATGAAAATGGAAAGTAAGACTTGGTCAAAATGCTGAGCAAATGTATGTTTTGGGCAAAGAATCAATCCCTTTAGATACATGGGCATGAAAAATGCAGCACATATTTGGAAAAAGGAAGATAGTGTGCACATAACCTATTGTTGACTCCAACAAGTTTGTTTTTGGAAGCAGCTTAGAGGACCTTCATAAAAGTACTAGAGAGAATTTGTTGGGACTGGAAGCTCTCGGCTTTCATTGGGGCTGTACCGTGTTCTTGTCATGTCGTGCAAATGTTATGTCAAATGTTTTTAAAGATGATGTACAATAACGTATTTAGACTCAGACTGATGGACTTAGTCTGGATTTGAGAGTATCAGTGTTGTATTACTCACCTTTATTTTGTTAGAATGTTTTAGCTCATTGTTTTAGTGGGTATATTTACAGTACCTTGCACATTGCCTGTAAGTCAGTGCTGCTGCATTAGGAGGGTTTAGTGTGCTGTTGGTGTGCGACTTAGCCAAGTTTACAGTGGTGTTAGTCTGCCAGGCTCAAAAGCTGCTCTTCAAGACCAGTGTTTCCCATACATTGATTTAATTGTGGCGGGCATGTATTATATTTTTGGGAGAATAAACCCCACAGATCCTCAACTCCGGTGTAACAAGAGCAACAAGAACGTTGTCTGCTACAGTAGCCATGAATTCGCATGTATTTTGTTATTTGACGGGGGGGTGGATGCGTGGGCCACCCGAATAGGTTAAGGGGCCTTTGGCTTTTCTTTTTTTTGTGCAGTGCCCCCACAAACATAATCAAATTCTGTGGGAAACAATTCAATTCAATTCAAAACCTTTATTTATCCAGGTAAAATCCCATTGAGATCAATGATCTCTTTTTCAAGGGAGACCTGCAGCAGTAGGTTCCACAAGAAGACATAAAAACATAAACAACAGAACAACAGAAGGACGTCATACAGCAAAATGTACAGGGATTACAATTTACATATCTAACCACATGTACAGGTACCAACAGCATCTGATTTTGTAGCATCCAACCGAGCTTTAAAAACATGTAGTGGTACTAGCTTGGTAATTTTCCATTCTTTTTGCAGACTGTTCCAAGTTAGTGGAGCTGCACATCTAAAAGCTTTCTTCCCTAAGACAGTCCTAGCACTTGGCACATTTAATAAAACCACAGCATGCGATCTCAGGCAATAAGTACTTTCAATTCGCAGAGAGATCAGGGAGCAGATATAAGATGGTAGTTTATCCAACATGGCTTTGTAAATGAAAAAGTACCAGTGACTGAGCCTCCGTACAGTAAGTGATGGCATAACCGCCTTGGTATACAGGGTACAGTGATGCGGAAGTGCTTTACAATTTGTCAAAAATCTCAGTGCACTGTGATACGCAGCATCTAACTTGCTCAGGTAATTGGCAGGTGCATTCATATACAACAAATCACCATAGTCCAGCACAGGTACAAAGGTCACAGTGACTAGCCTTTTCCTGGCCTCAAGCGAGAAACAGGACTTATTTCTGTAAAAGAAACCTAGCCTAACCCTCAGTTTTTTAAGCAGGTTATTTACATGAAATTTAAAAGTGAGACAATCATCAAGCCAGATACCCAAGTATTTGTAACAGGTAACCACTTCAAGTTGTATTCCTTGTGTAGTTACAATACCCAAAGCAGTCTCCGGTGTATTTTTAGCTTTAGCTTTAGAAAAGAGCATTACCTTGGTTTTATCCACATTTAAAAGAAGCTTAAGCTCAGAGAGCTTAGCCTGAATAATGTTAAAAACAGCCTGTAAAACACTGAAGACCACCAAGTATAAAGGGCTATCCTTCTTGGATTATACCCTGTTGTCGGCTTAGCAGAGTTCCCATGGTGATACCATGCACAATATTAACACCTTTAGGAGAGAAAGTCTGACAGATATAGATCAGGATCTGGGCAGAGAGCCCCGCGATGGGACTGGTTTCCTAAAGTAGGCTAACAGCGCTGAACTAACAGACTGAGTTAGAAATAAAACTCAAATCCTGTATCATGTCTGGGTCAGAGTTTACAGGACGCTCCCAGTGAACTCAATACTGAATGACGCCTGTTGAAAGAGAGGGAGGTGGTGGGGGCAAGGGTCACAGAGAGGTGGTTTCTCAGTGATGTCATCGTGCTGAAAATGGCCTGCGGTCCTCTGGACGGCGTGAACAGAAGCCAAGTTTATTTCAGCGGCAGACCAATTACTTTCAGATAGGTCACACACGATCTTTGAGGAGCATTTTCTCACAGAAAATACATATTGGTGTTTAACGTTCAAGGCGTCCTAAAATACCATACAAATTCAACTTTTTGGGCGTTTCATCTTAACAGAAGAGCTAATCCAGTACTACCACTAGGGATGGGTATCGAGAACCGGTACGAAGTCAGCACCAGTACCTGATTGGACGGTATTGGTATACCGTTAAGCCGCCGGACAAACGGTGCTGCTATCGGTATATGAATTATGCTACTTCCTTAGTTTAACTTTGAACAATTCTGGTTGGTTGGGAACCCTCATCCCGTGTGGCATAACCGGTTTGAGTAGCACTCTGATTGGCCACTGTGAATGCCACTCGTCATCTCTCCTAACAGCGCTCTTATTATTGTGAGACTCCCAGGGGCAGACCAAAATCTTGCTAGAAACAGGGTCTCAAGGCTTCTTAACATTTAACAACCTATTAATGATGCATACCCACTTAACGGGAAGAAACTCAGCCAACAGACGATATTAACCTTTTTACCTACACGGAACAGAAGTCCAACACCAAGAGTCTAAATCAACACTTAGCAAAACGGGCTAACGGGGCTAACAGGGCTAACGGCTACTTTAGCACATAACTGGCAAAAGCGATCTTTTCTACGTCATTTTATCTGCATTAATGATGTCTTACCTTTGCTGTTTTGTGATCAAAAGTTGTGTTCAAGGGCATAAAAACGGTTAATCCAATGTCTCTGTGTAACTTTAAAATGATTACTGATAATCCATAATTACAATTATAAATAATAAACGCAATAAACGGATTATAATAGTTAGCCGACCGGAGCTTCCGGTTTAGGAGGTGCGAACGCAGCGCCTCGTTTTAACTGAATAATGGTGATGTTTACATGGATTTATGAACTTCCCCTAGTTACCGCCACCCTTCCAGAGACACACTGTCAAACACACTCATACCTGCTTGGTATGACATTGAAAAAGTTACATTAAATCAGTGGTTCTCAAACTTTTTCTGTCAGGCCCCCCCTTTGGAGAAAAAAAAAAGTCGGGCCCCCCCAACACAAATAGTCAGGCTCAGTGGCGGCGCCAGAGATTTCTTTTGGGGGTGCTGTGGGGTAGCTTGACGTTTCATAGAGGGTGCTCAAACATTTAGGGTTTCCCATTAATGTACCGGGCGCTACAGTGGAACTTTCTACTGCAACACTCCCCACACGCAAATACACAGTGTAGCCTACCCGCGACTGTCACAATGAAGGCTCGATAATCAGCTCACGGCATATAGGTGTAAGCAGGGGTAAAGTGCTATTTTTACAGGTGGTGTGTGGACCTCACATAGCATGCTCCCCCGGGAAGATTTATTTTTAAATATTGAAGTTAAAAGCATCAATCTGGTGCACTTTGAGAGCATAATGAAGAGATCTATGGATACCTCTCTCAACACCCATATGAAACGGAACTGTTAACAGATTTACCTTTTCTTTATGGATATTTTACAAATCACCCTAAACTTTTAAACTACTGTCATATAGTATTTGATACCTGTTTTTCATTTATTCTTTTATTTTTCTATAACTATAATGATCATATAAACGTGTGCCTCGGAAATAATTGTTTACATTAATGGTGATCAAAACATTTGAGACCCACTGAGAGAGTCCTTTAGCTCCCTGAGTCTCTCAGTCTGACAGGAGAGGACTCTCCTCCACTTTGTTGTTGAAAAAACTCCTTATATCTGTTCGCTAGCACCAGAAGCTAACAACAACGATCTCCAGTACCGGTGCGCTCTCTCTCTTGCTCGCGCACACAAAATGGCTCGTTCGTTCCACACACACACACACACACACACACACACACACACACACACACACACACACACACACACACACACACACACACACACACACACACACACACACACACACAGAGAGTTAAGCTTTAATGAAACACAGAGACCCAGACGTAATAGTACTGTACTGCATCATATTATTTTCGAATCAATAATTTTTCAAATTATGATCTTTTTTATAAATCTTTTTTTTATTTTTATTTTTTATAACCATTTTTCCTCCTGGTCTCTCGCGCCCCCCCCACTTTGAGAACCACTGCATTAAATAATAAATACAAATAAATTACAATAAAATGACTGTTGTTTAATCTTCACATCTTGTAATCATCTCTATAATTTTGAGCACCAAATTATTGAAAACTATCGATAAGAGTATCGAAAAATACCGGTATCGATAAGCAGTATCGGTATCGATAAAATCCTAAGGATACCCATCCCTAACTACCACACTGTCTATACTGAACAGTGCTTGCCTTGGTAATCTGATAGTGTCTTAGCCATAGGTTGATAGTATGTTAAGTGCTCTCTGACAAACATTAACATGTAATTGAACCGTGTCCTTGTGGTTCAACTCTTTAAAGGGCTGATGATTTGCAATCGAAGTTTAAATTAGTACATCATTTTATATTTTCTTGTGTTGGTCTTCACACCTTTGCTTGGTCAATGTGACGGGCCGCATAGAGGTTTACATTTCACAGAAGCATCTTAGCACAGTGAGGCATGGCCAGCAGGGTAATATAGGCTTACTGCTAAAATGTTTAGAGAAACCTGTCACCAGCTTCCTAAATGTCAGAGGCCTGACAGAAATTTGAAGCGGATGCCTGAGATGTTATTAGGATGTAATGTGCATTGCTGAGTTTGTTTTCATACCAAAACAAAATGTCTTAAAAGTTTAATAACTCTCTGTATACTGAAACAAATATAGGACAAATAATGAAAATAGGGTTAATATGCACCTGTGTTAAGCAAGTTTGTTTAATAATCTCAAATGAATGGTTATCAGTCAGAAAAGTTGTCATTTACAAATATAAATATTAATGCTTAAGGCACCAATCTTGATTCATGGAGCACATTTCATATGGGTTAGGGAAGTCAAACATGTTTCAAAGTAAATGCGAGCATAATTGGTGAAACAGTAATAAAAACCAATTATAAACAAACGATAAAAGTTATATTTATAATTCATATTTAGTCAATGCTTACATGTGTAGTGTGCAAAAACACTGGTATTTGCTTTGCCAGTCTTATTTGCTCTTTTTAAAACATTGGTGGACATTTTTAAAATAATTGTATGAAATGTTTCGGACCCTCAAATAAATCTAATTCCAAAAATATATAAATAATAAACATTTGTTAAAGCTCTAGTGTACACATATTGTTGCCTTTTAAACTGAAGTGCTCAGTATTATAGCAGATCCTAGGGCTCGGACAACATTTTAAATAAACCAATAGGAGTAAGCGATCTTACTCTTTCTTTTTAACAATTTTACTACTCCACAAGAGGGGGCTCTGGCAGCAGTATGAAGTGTGAAAGCTGCTCAAATCAAACAGATTTGCCATTTGATCACATGTTGGGAATGTGTTGATGTCCTCAGACCATCCCGTAACAACTGTGTCTGGATCTGCCTCTGTGAGCTCTTCATGTTTCCGTTTTGAAGTCATTGGGTTTATATTTGGGGTAGTTGGGCAATTTCTGGCAGCCTGGCGCAAGGTCGTGTACTTTGGCTGTGGATGTGTGTGTGCTTTGAAACCCTAATACCAGCTGTTAAATGAACCACATCCACGGGGTATGGGAGCTAAATTTACCCCCTTCATGAATGGAAAACAGGGTTATTATCTGTTCCTTTTGTGTATGTGTCCCTCTACTAATTTACTGATTTGCTGATATCCTATTTGCAGGTCGAGCCAAATGCCACTATCGGAGAGATCAAGTCTATGTTCCACAAGAGCCGTGAGTGCCGTCACTCTGCAGGCGAATAAAGCCTCATAAATCTGATTTAACATCAAGCTAAAAATAAAAAATGTATGTCCTGTCTTAAGATGTTTGTGACATATTATTGTCTGTTTCAGATCCTCAGTGGTACCCAACCCGACAGTCCATTCGCCTTGATGCCAGTAAGTCAGCCAAAGAGTGACTTACTATTGTTTAAATATGTGTTGTTCATTTAAGGGTTAATACCATACTGCCTGTGCTGCAGCACCTCTTTTCACCCTCTGTCTGAAACCAGAGCCCAGTCTGCTCTGATTGGTTAGCTGACCGGCTGTGTTGTGATTAGTCAACCGCTTAGTGATGTCCTGCCCCTTAGCCCATACAATGTGTTCGAGCGCTAGCCAATAAAAGAGCCAGTGTTACATAGTGATGTCACTATGTAAACATGGGTGGGGGGGGGGAGGAAGGGGAGGGCAGTGTGTGGGAGAGAAATTCAGGATGTTAGCCTTTGCAGACCATTTGCATGCACACAAACCTATATAACACACTACAGGAAATGGAAAACCCCAAAAAGCACAATAGAGTGGTGCAGGGATGACGTATTTACCCGGAGGTAAGCTGCGCTCGGGTTCCCTCGACAAAAAGCAATGGGATTTCTCCAGAGGATTTTGGAAAATAGCTCGAAATAAGGTCTGTGGAGAACGAACCTGTTTGATAAATGCACGTTTTGTTCAGCCGGGTAATCTCCACATGTCTACCCTACTTTTATAATTTTCGAATCATAAATCTAATCGCCAGAAGCAAAATGCTAACGTTATGCTATAAACGAACAACAGACGACAGCAGAGTCGCTGCTTCAACGTCACGCCGACTTAAGATCCATATTCAAAAATACAGATTAAAATTGTTACAAGTTGAAGCTTTTTGTTTGAACAGTTTGCAGGAGGCAGGGACTTGCTTTCAAGCAGAACAGGGAAAACAAACTTAGCGGGAGTGTTTACGTGTTCGGTGTAATGACGTACAACGTCCTCGACAACTTCTATTGTCCTATTCAGCCACTTGTTAACAACCATCGTTTTTCAGACACGTAAACTCTTCAAATATCACCAGTGGGGTCACTGCTGATGTATTTAATGTCGTAGGATAAAACGTGATCTGTCTCTTAAATTTGTATCAACCACAGACCTTATTTCCAGCTATTTTCCAAAATCCTGTGGAGAAATCCCATTGACTCTGAGACGAGGGAATGCTGACTCACTTCCGGGTTTCAGGTCTCGTCACTGCGCCACTCTATAGGGCCCCTTTAAGGCCGACAGAGTATTTATTAACCATGTCTTTAATGAGTTCTAAATAAACTGTATGGGGTTTATTTATAACAACAATTATAATTCTATAAAAGTTCCTGGGATGAAGTTTCCTTCTAGTACAACTAGACAGGAAGTACTTTTTCTGTCAGTATACTTAAAGGGAACATCTTATCACTTCCCTCTGTAATCAAGTCCTCGTTTCCTGTACGTCTCCTGAAGTAATCCTGTGTGTGTTTCAGAGGGGAAGTCTCTGAAGGACGAGGATGTCCTGCAGCAACTACCTGTGGGAACCACGGCAACCTTCTACTTCAGAGACCTGGGAGCTCAGATCAGCTGGGTCACAGTGAGTACACCGTGGAGCCGCCAAAAGGCCGGGGGGGGGGCAGGGGCATGTTGTGCTGTCACAATCTAACAATCCTGACAAGCCCACATACATCAGACTGGGATCAAGAAGAGCTATATTGAGATTTCCCTCTGGGTAAAAAGGGTGCGTGTGTCGTAGTTAAATTGGCTCTGCCAGGAGCGGGACGGCTATATTTATCTTTCTAACACGGCAACAAAAGTATATCAATATTATGACATTAGGGCTACACTTAAACTGTTAAAAAGGCTCAAACTTATCCTGTCCCTCTTTTCTTCAGGTCTTTCTCACCGAGTACACCGGTCCTCTGGTCCTCTATCTGATGTTCTATTTCAGAGTTCCCTTCATCTACGCTTCCAAATATGACTTTTCCACCAGTAAACACTGGGTCGTTCAGTAAGTGTCCTCATCACATCTTCACACACTTTATAATTAAGTAGCGCCTCTCTTGTCCCTCTTAAAGTTCCACCAAATATAAATTCACTCTCACTACCAAACCACATTCTCTGTCACTAATAAACAAGCATTAATGACATCCAGACCAGACCAGTGACTTCACCAACACATGCAAGCTGATTTCACTTAATGCAATGTCTACCAGTATAAAATAAGTCACAGTAGAAACAGCATTTGACATATGTGAATTCAACCGCAGCACTTTTGAAACTTGTTTTCAAAGTCATATATATTGAACAAGTTAAAGCTCTATACAGGTCACCAATGTCCACCCTTTGGATTTGTTCAAAAGTGCTCTAGAAAGTTTTGTCTAGCCTGAAACAAGAAAGGATGAGGCACGTTTCTGCAAGAGAAACTATGATATTTTAAAACTGTATTTTTTTTTAAATACTCCAAACATCGAAGTTTGCTTAAAAATGTAGTTTTATAATTTTACTTTACTAAAATATATAAAACAAGACTTCAAGGAACATAGTGTAAAATGACTTGATACAAATCTAATTTGGGGAACTAAATATAGATCATGGCAATTTCGCTTTAAATTCAAATATGTGGTAGGATAAAAAAGGCCAGACATTCCCAGTTTCCAGTCTTTAGCTAAGCTGAGCTAATCAGCTGCTGGCTATTGCCTTACTTTATGTTAAACATGCAGACACAAGAGTAGTATTTATGTTAGTCAATAAACAAGCGTATTCCTTTTAAGCTGTGCTCTTTCCACATCGACGCCATGTTAGCAGCATCCTGTTTTTGATAACTACAGTACAGCTAACTTGGGATGGGTACCGAGCCCCGGTATTAAAGGGGCCCGGGGCGGAATTTAAAAAAAGATATTTCATATGTATTATTGCTACATAAACATTATATTGCAGTTTTAGTTTTGCCAACTCCGTTTCTGATATGCAATAAGACTACAAAATGCGTCTTTTTTGTATTTTCGATCTTTCCAATCCAGACGAGAGATCTCTCCCCCGTCTGTGTGTGAGGGGGCGGGGCGGGGCGGTTTACACACACACGCAGCTGCTACATGCATGCAACACACACACACGGCAGAGATAACTAAGCGCTAAAAGGTGTGGTTAAACTTTACCCGTCTCCATGTGCACAATGCTAGTTGCCAAAAGTGCAATAAGAGTTTAGCATGTACGGGCGGTAACACGAGCAATTTGTCTAAACATTTATCAAAAGTGCTCCACATCCAGACAGAGGAATGCACCGGGTTGGACTGTCTTTCTAGTAGCGCTGTAGCCCCATCCACGAGTAACGTTTCCACGTCAGGTGTTATGTATACCTTAATCTTCCTCCAGAAGAACCGTCAGGCCTTTGGCAGCATACCTGTATGCCCCACCTGTGTTACTGCAGAAAATACTTGTTTTTGTTTGTTTTTTACAGTTCTGTAAGTTCACATTATTTACAATTTGTTTAGTTAATTTACCTTTTCTTTTGTTCAAAAGAACCGATAAGAGTACCGTTAAAGGACCGGATCGATAAGCGGTATCGATAAAAGTAGTAGTACCGTTAAAACGTTAACGACACCCATCCCTAGAGCTAACACAAGTGTTTGTCCTTCTGCAGTCTCGCCTGTATGTGTCACTCCTTCCACTTCCTTAAGAGGAATCTGGAGACGCTGTTTGTGCATCGCTTCTCTCATGGTACAATGCCGCTACGCAACATCTTTAAGGTGAGATGCATTCTACCACTGTCTTATCCTGCTGTACATTCATATTCCCAAATGAGGAGTCAAAGGTGAATCATGAACCGTTTAGTTTGAGTGAGAAGTGCATTGCTACTGCCACAACAATCAAGTCTGAACATGACAATAATCCTGTTTCAGAACTGCACGTACTACTGGGGCTTTGCAGCATGGATGGCCTACTACATCAACCACCCGCTCTACACACCACCCAGTGAGTATACATGCACCAGACACTTAATTTATACCATTGGGTTATTATAACTCTTTTTCACCATTATTATTGTCAATTATGTCTTGATGCAGTATACGGGGAGCAGCAAATCAGACTGGCCCTCATCTTATTCTTGGTAAGTATTGACACTTATCAAGCATCTTTTGATTTGACAAAAAAGTAGACAATTACTTGTTATTTACATCACTTAAATAGTTGTTTTTTTTGGCATTCTAAACTATATTCTGTCCTACATGTTCTTCTTCAACAGAACATGTATAAATATGGTTCTCTCTTTTATTTATTGTATTTTTTCTTTCTTAGTTCTGTCAGATTGGCAACTTTTCCATCCACATCGCTCTGCGGAACCTCCGTCCACCAGGTACAAACAACAGTAACACCTGTACGCCACACACACACACACACACACACACACACACACACACACACACACACACACACACACACACACACACACACACACACACACACACACACACACACACACATGCCTGCAGTCAAATATTGCTCAAATGAAGGTATGTGACATCATGTTTTTTATAGGTAAGCCTCAACGTTTAAAGCCAGTGAGAGGGGAGCACTTACTCTCTAGTGTTACACTCGCGCAGACATCCACCAAGGGCCTCCTTCCAGAGTCAGAAAGTAGTTCTCAGGACATCGATGCGTTCATGAACTTTTAATATAATGGGTTCTTTGTTACCACACCTTTCCCCCAAGTGTTATGGAAATCAGGCCAGCACACCTCTGTAATCCCTTTAATAAAAGAACAAGCCAAGAACTTGGCGGAGCTAAAAATGTCATGGTGAATGCTATTAAAATGTAATAAAAAGTCATATTAGATTGACATTTCCTTTTGTTGCTACCTTCATCTAGGCTCTAAGACCAGGAAGATTCCCTATCCCACCAAGAACCCCTTCACCTGGATCTTCGTGCTGGTCTCCTGCCCCAACTACACCTACGAGGTAAGATCATTTTTTCTTCAAATGCTTACTGATGCCTTTTTCAGCATCAAACTATTATTTATTGCTTGATAATTGAGATAAATCCACTGGATTAGGTTGTCCCTCTGTATTCCCTTGAATGAACATGTTCATTTAATCGTTTATTTGGCAGGGACAATGCACGGTAATGAACACTTAAAACATTCAAATGTGTCAAGCGTAACAATGCCAGATTTAGCTTTGAGCTCATTTCCAACACTGAGAGTTAAATACACTGCTGCCCTCTTGTGGTATGAGTCTGTGTGTAACCATCCTCCTCCTCCTCCTCCTCCTCCTCCTCCTCCTCCTCCTCTGCAGCTGGGCTCCTGGCTGGGCTTCACACTGATGACCCAGTGCCTGCCGGTGGCCTTCTTCACATTGGTGGGTTTCATCCAGATGACTGTGTGGGCCAAAGGGAAGCACCGCAGCTACCTGAAGGAGTTCCGCGATTACCCTCCCCTCCGCTCCCCCATCCTGCCCTTCATCCTGTAGAGCTCAACCCTTCAGCTCTCCGCTAACTGAGAGGGAGCTCTCCGTTTTACACTGGAGCTTAGTAGACTGACTGGCTTCAATAATGTCCCCTTTTTCTTTCCCCCTCTTTTGCTTCCTGTCTGTAATTCCGGTAATATTGAGTGAAAATGTAAAGCACCAACACTTGCTCTATTTTTTTCATTTCCCCATAACCCAATCTGATTGGTTAATTGACTTATGTGTGTTTGGTCTCCAAGAGCTGTTCTTGACCTTCAAACGAGCCAGTGTTTCCTGAATGACATACTGTCGATAAATAGTGTCTTACCACGCTGTCATCTAATTCTGTGGTTTTGAGGCTGAATCTGCATCCGGTGAGATTCAGTCAAATTTCAAAGGCTTAGTTTTTATATCCATTCATCTACATTTGAAATCATAACAGCATGTCATTTTGTTGATGTTTGAAGTAATTTATAAAAAAAATGTAAAACTAATGATTGTCTTGCTCTGTTTGTGATTCAGTTGCCGCTCTGTGTATTTATACCAGTGTGGTTATCCTTGAGCTTTTTACACGAATGCACTGCAGAGGGTCCGGCGTCTGACAGATTTGATGGGCTTAGTTTGGGTTCAAATGTAAATAGAAATGGTCAGATAGGAACAACCGAGTGATTTTTGGTTACCAAATACAAAACAAACGTGAATACCTCGAGTCATACAAAGAATGTTTCTTTGATAAAATGGTGATGGACTTGCATTTCGACATTTATTAAATGTATATTTTAGGTAGGAAAGAAAAGAACACTCCAAATACAGCAACGTCCTTTATAATCGTTATCTACTCGTACCCAGGCGCACTGAATGAAGAATCCCTCTTGATAATAAATGAAAGGTAACACCCCCTTATCATTATAGGGCAGGTGTTGTGATGTGGAAGCTCTGGTACACGCACAAACATTGGAGATCCTACCAAAACATGTTACAAGAAGAAAAAACGTGGTAATTTTAAATAAACTTGAAGGTAACGTGATTTTACAGAATGTAAGAACTGGTCTTACAGGAAAATCAAAAGGCATCTTATTTAGGCCATTAAGCAGCTGAATGCATCCAATATCATTCTCCAAGTTCTAGTGTTCAAGGTTATTTTTATAGTCTTTATTGGGTTCAATGGACGGATAATCTCTCTTTTGCCGACAAATACATTATATTTACTTGCATAATCAAAATATTATGATACTCATGTTCTGGTAAACATGGGTTCTAACAAAAGTACAAAGGACAAATCCTGGACAAGATCAAAAAGGAGAGGACATTTAAACCATTTCCTGAGACAGCTTCAAAAACGGTTTCCAACACGTTGCCTCGCTTTTCGCCGAACTGAATTGTGGGTAGCACAGCGGTCCGTCTCTGGCGTAGCCAGCGCCAGACAATCAAATCCCGTTTCTGACAGCTCAAGCCCTAGCCAATCAAACCGCGTCTAAACTGGGAGAGATATCCCGCCGTTCATTTCTATATTTCAAAAAAAGTTGGAGAAACTAATTATCGCTGTAGCAAATCAGCCGGTTTTGTATGACCAGACCCTCTTCACCTACCGGGATACAAACCGGAGGAACCAGGCATGGAGGGAGGTGGCAGAGACAGTGGGTGAAACTGGTAGGTTTTCGCCTGTTTGGGGAGTTTATATATATATTGCTCGCATAAAATCCCCGTTTTTCTTTGCTTTGTATGTCGGGGGCGGGAGATTCATGTGATTGGTTGTTGGTCGCGTTGCTCGAATAAAATCCCCAAGCTTCAGACACGCCCAGACCGAGGATTGTAGAGGTTAAACAATCGTGTTTATTGTGGACAGCGGCACATATATACAGAGAAGAAGAAGCATCAGCTGTGATCATGCAGCTTCAGGCTGAGACTGGATTCTTTTCTTCCTCAGCTGGAGCCTCCTCTCTCTCTCGTACTCCTTCATACGCATCACGTAGCTGGAGACAGAAAACCACAGAGAGCATGGTTAATGACAAGGTGGGTCAATATCATCTCAAGATTTACGTTTTACTCAAAACTGAAACTAAAGATGTAGATTAGAAGAGGTTTATAATTAAATATTATTGTTAGTAGCAAACTGTCAAAAGTTTGGAAAAAAAAACATGGAGTTTTTTGTGATTTCAAAAAAGGGAAATTAGCTAATAAGATTAAATTGCATTTTTTTTTTTCACAAATATCGATGAGAAGTCCTTATAATGCTCACAAAAATGTGAATGTTAACAGCTACAATTGACAAACTGTTAAAGAAGCAAAGATGTGTGATACCATTTAAAGCACCATAACAGCTACTAACTCGACCTTGTTGAAACAAAGTAAAACTGTATATATAAAGGCCATAAAACAGACAGTTTCATTAGTTTGGGTTTTCCTGTGCTATCACTGAAAACAAATGTATTGTATTTTTCAAATTTGGAATTAAAGGACTAGATCTAGAGGCCCAGTTTCATTGGTTATATTTGTGAGTCTGCTAAGAGCGCCTAACCCCGACCTTTTAAATGTCAAAAACTCTACTCGGCTGTCTGCACTTACTCCTGGTTTTCGCAGTAGTCCCAGTCGTGTCTCTCATGCTTGCAGGCCAGGAAGTTGGGCCAGTTGTCCCTCTTGCACTTCATGAACTTCAGGAGGTGCTGGGCACAGTAGTCCCTCTGCTCCAGAGGCAGCTGGGCCAAGTTCATCTGATCCCGGGTGGCTACCATCTCTGGCAAAGGTATACACATTGTCATGGTCATTTTACAATTCAAGCACCTGATGTTACTATATAATTTACTTTGGGAGTCTTAAAGGTCCCCTATTATACTGTTTTTCATCAATATATTATAGGTCTCAGATATATGCAAAACATGTCTCTGAAGTGTTTGGCTCCAAATACCAAACAGATCGTGCATTGCAGCATTACCCATAATCCCCTCTGTTTCAGCCCTGTATCAAAAGTGCTGATTCTCTGTCTGTTAATTTAGATGAAAATAAGGAGCCCCTCCCCACTGAGAGATATTTGGTGCTGTACATTTTAATTATTATACTGAAGTTTTTTTAGAACCCTCATTTACAAATACAAGACAGACACTATTAAACACATTCGTGCCACAGTGCCATTTCAATAAAACATACTCAATCTAGATTGTAAATGGTCTATGTAAAAGGGGACTTTTTTTTAAGTCAGGTTCACTTACACCAACTTTCTGAACAAAAGCCATCAATGTAGTTCTTATATACACCTTACTTTGCATAAAAGATAGAGTTCACTGCCAATTTAGTATAAACATAGAATATGAATATTGACATATTCTTGATTATGTGTGACTTTTAAAAACAACAGAAGCGGCATCATATGTGCTACGTTCTATATATGTATTTGTGTTCTCAGATAACAATGATTTTGCCCCTGGTTTACTGCAACAGCCAATCTGTAAATATCAATATAGAATTCAGGTTAGGGCTTTTAATGAACAGTGTAACGTGTTTATAGTGAATTGGTCAATGGTTTAACTGTTGTCTTTTGTTGTGGGAGTGACTTTGTAGTTTTGCCTAAATTCTGTTGACGTGTGTTTGGATTTGTGTATTGTTTTGGTCAGTCGTTCTTCATGTTAAATACTTTTTGCTCCTTTGTGGTTTCTTAAAAATATTTATGGTCACTGACAATGTATAAATAAACATTCATCAAGACAGGTATGTCACTAGATATTTGAAATAATTAGGGATAGCATATACAAATATCCCAATATTTGAGAGTATAACAGTTACAGAATGTAAGAATAAAACTATAATATCGATATAATGCATGTAAAACAGGAGCCTATGGTGGAAAGCAGCACAAAGTGAGCACAGATCTGCAGCAGTTTGACACTGAGCACCTCAGTTAGCCTAAAGCTAACGCTGTCATTAGCTCGACCCTCGCTCGGCTAACATAAGACGAGCTGAGATACGAGGACAATGGACTCTGTTTCTCTCCAGGTGTTTCTAAACACACTGTATGGTGCATTAAGGTGACAAACCTCTCGCTTCCCTCTCTTCAAAGCCGAACTGGGGGTCGAACTCGTACTTCTTGTTCGGGTCCGGCTCGGTGTCCGTCTCGGTGACATACCGTCTTACCAGGTGAGCTCCCATGGCAACAACGATGATTATACACTGTCAACAAAAAACGATATATTTAGTTTACTTCTGCTCAGTGTTAATATTGTATTTCCAAAATGATTCAGCTGTCTGCCATTCGGTCACCTCCACAAGCCACCTCCGCCTTTCACCGGAAATAAACAGCGGAGCGGTCTCTCCCGGAAACACTTCCCCTCTAGCCAAGTGACAAAGGTTCCGCTGGCAGGGGGCTGGTGATGTTAGAAACTTGTTTTCTAAAAGTGGTGTTCACTACTAATGCAAAATATTAATAGAATAAATATTAACTATGTCATATTATACAACTGCCTTGTTTTTTATATTGTACATCCGATTTATTTATTCACCAAAACACTTTAACTGTCTTGCCTTTTTCTTCTTGTTGTTGTCTTATATTGCTTGTTTTTCTTCTTTGCGAACAGTTGTGTATGTGCGCGTGTTTTAAGCACCCCTGATACGGGAACTTGTAATTTCATTTCAACATATATCTACCTACCTACCTATACCCAGTACTCAAGTTGTAAAATAAAATCAGGGGGGATGGTGGATTTTATCATATGGGGACATAATTTGTGCTGATAACCCGCAGAGGATGGGAGACCAACCATCATGAAGATAATTATTATACTCCTAAAACAACATGCATGTTATGGATGTTCAGATACTCGTTTCATTGTTCTTGACCAAGGCACCTCATCAACAGTTTTGAGTCTTACCAGCTAGCTAACACGAGAGAAAAACGTAGCTAAACTCCAAACTAAGTTGTTATTGCTGCTTATGTCCATATATTCCACCTTTGGTGAGTAAAGTAATGAGTAATGACTAAGATTACTGACTCTTGACTTACCTGAAATGTTATTTTTAGTATTTTTAAATATGAAGTCCCTCAGATCGCGATGTCCTCCTGGTCGCTTGGCCACTGGGATGACCGTTACCTGCGCTTCTGGCATCGATCAAACAGGCGCATCACGGCGCTCTGGCGCCCTCTAGGGCACTCGCATAGTATAGCGTCAGTGACTTGGTAAAAATGTCATTGCGTGTGTGCGTGCTCCCTCGCCCACAGTATTTTACTCAAAATGCGCAATGTTGAAATAGCAGTAATACCAGTGCCCCGTTCATTGATAAAATAACATAAGGGATGGAAAGGGGGAATGGCAGTTTTAGAAGGGGGATGATTTTGACCGTTTTTATTTCAGGGGTGGATGCCATCCCCCCTCAACTCGAATACTGCCTATACCTATACCCAGTGGCGGACTGGGACAAAAAAACAGCCCTGGAATCTCACCCAGACCAGCCCACGTGAATTGTCAACGGGGGGTGCTGGTGACTAGGACTGTCAACGCTGTCGGCGCAACTTCAATGATGCCGTTTAAAAACATAGACAATTAAGGGCGGTCTCAGCCGTCAGCGAACCGAGCCGGCCGTCAACGGCCCTTGATGACAGGTCGTTCTGTGATTCTCCAGATTCTCCAGATGGCCAGTCCGCCCCTGCCTATACCTATCATATCGATTGATAATGATAAGACATCTGACTGTAGACTGTGTAGGCTACTTAAGGGAAAATGTTATGATAGTAAATGCCACATGAAATTGTTGTTTATAAAAATTATATAAGGTCATACCAGTGTTTCTCCTAGGTTTACTGCTTGGGGGGGGCATTGGGATATATATATTTTTAAATCCTCTGGAGCAGAGCTGGATTATTGTTATTGATGAATGCATCAGTGTTTCTTAGGGTCAAAAGCACTAAACTCACAACTTAAAATGAAAACGTTTAGTTTATTTAATAAAAGAGCACGTGTTCAATAGTTGCAATTTGGTGCTATATATATATATTTTTTTAAATAATTTAAAAAACACCTTGAATTTCAGGGGGGGACGCGGGGCTCCGTTGGCGATCAAAAAACTGTAATTTTGATAAGGAGGGAAACAGCAGGATAATTTAGGCTTCTCTTATAAATAACATCCGATTAAACATATAATGGAAAAGCCACAAGCCCTTAGAATCAACTGCAATATGACATTATGCATAAATATTCCTTTATTGGCTAAACCCTAACTCCATAGGCGTTTCACAAAGATTCAGTCAAGATTTTATTTCCTTTACATACAAAACTAAAATAGTTATGGAAAATATATGATGTGAAGTTAAAGCTTATTATTTGCTGCATCATAGTGTCATCGTGTGTTAATACCAGGTAGCTGTGTTCATTTACAGATAATAAATATATGTCCCTCACCTGTTGCCTATTAGCAGAGATGGTAACTGGTAACTGGACCTCACTTTATATTAATAGAACATTAAAGATCTTCTATTTCAAATTGTAATAATGTCATTGTTAGCTAATGAATGTTTCAACACTGAACAACACACATTTAGAAAACAAGCAAAGAAAAACAAAGCAGGGAAATAAACGCCTATACATTGTAGATTCTGAGGTGACTCTACCTAAAAAAACTGAATTGAAACAAGTTATATGGTGAACTTTATTTAAAATTGTTGGATCAATTAATAAACAACCCAACTCAGTGTGTGTGTGTGTGTGTGTGTGTGTGTGTGTGTGTGTGTGTGTGTGTGTGTGTGTGTGTGTGTGTGTGTTTGTTTGTGTCCGTGTCTTCGAAAACCAAACAAATTAACATGAAGTAACATTGTAGCTGAACACATCAGCGTAACAATAGTTTCCTGAACCACACATCGCCAGGAATCGCTTCTGATGCCGATCATTTCGAGCATCACCCTCAAATGCTGTATGGCCATGGGTGAGGGAGATTAATATCTCCGCTTGTCGCTAACTTGCGACAACTCTGCCTCTTACGCTTCCTCCCTAACGTCTGCCATTCTCATTGGTCCCTCTTGTTTAGAGAAGACCAGGAAATGATGGATACATGGATCGTGTTAAAATCAATAGTCACGCAATGACTCTAAATAATAATGATCACACCACCAAACGCAGATTAAAACTAAAGTAACGAGCCTGTTTTGAAAATATAAGAAGTAGAAAGTACAGCTTTGTGTTGAAAATGTAAGAAGTAAAAGTAAAAAGTCGTCAGAAAAATAAGTAGTGGAGTAAAGTACTGATGCCAGAAAAATGTACTTAAGTACAGTAACAAAGTATTTGTACTCCACTACTTCCCAACTCTGTCACTGATAGAGATCATCATTGCTTTCCTCACTTTGCGGTCCCGGCCCCCCTGACCCAGAGTCTGACCCCTGACCTCCAGACCGGGTACCAGTAGCAGAGGGGAACCTAGAAGGGGGGGATACAAATAAATACTTCAAATATCTGTAGAAGAATCCACGACTACATTTGATTGTGTGACAAATGAATTGTATTCATAAAAATGTACCTGAAGTTTCCAAAACCCCGGCTCTGCTGCAGAGTTTGAGAAAACATTTCATATTTGCGGATGTCATTGTCACTGACGGAGCGACGAGCGAATCGCATCGCCTCCTCAAAGTGGTCCTTCCTGATCTCTGGGACTGGATCAAAGTCTTCATCCTGCAGGCAGAGAAAAAACGCAATGGGTGTGTGTGTGTGTGTGTGTGCTTACGCTTCCTATGACACCTAATTCTATAATAAACATACTTATAACACATTATGATCTTCCTATAGTACACAGTATAATTATAACTTTTATCACTCATAAACATTCATAATGATTTATAGCAATAATTGTATAACAGTATTTGTAATACTTTATATAGTATAGAGTATTATTATTAATGTTATAATGCCAGATACTCTGGTCATTGTTTAGTTAAAATGAAGTGAAAAAAAATCCTTAATTCTATACAATAACAATACTTGTAATTTTTACTTCACTTAAAGCAAACAATGAGCCGAGTAACGTATGATAACATTCAAACGTGATTATAGTGATTATGATTTGTATTAAAATATTATTAATTGATTGATTACAACCATGGGAATTAGCAAGAAACCCTGATCCTTGCAGTGACCAACAGTTATAACCCTTTATGACATTTCACCTCATAAGACATTATAATCATACATTATAGTATGTTATTATAATTTTTTTAATAAATAATTATGAATATGTACGAGTGCTTACAACTATAAAATACACAGTGCTTTGAGCAGTTGAAGGGATTATAGATGCATAGTGCATTACAGACATGTGGGTCATAGAAAGTGTTACCAAAGTCACAGAACCCAGTTTTAAGAGACTTTTAGGAACATTATTGAATGGTAATTAATTATGGTTTGATGAGCCAATTGAATATTCTTTTAAATTAACTCAAATGAACTGAAAAACTATGAACGATAATTATACCGTTTTTGTAATGTTTTGTTTATCTTGGGTTAGGGTTAGGGTTGGACTGCTCTAGTTTTATGTGTTGTTATTATTTATAGAAAGTAGAATGTAGTGCGCATTCTCAGGTATAAATGACGCTGCCAGCGTGACACAGCAGGAAGTCTAGAGAGAAGAAAGTCGGAAAAAGTTTTTGACCGCACACATCCGTGCCCTTGTTGGATTTGTTTGTTTATTTAATTTAAATGCAGTGCAAATGTTGCAAGTCGGCAGTGGGTTGCTAGCTGATCCAGTGAACTTTCTAATAAAGCACTTGAATGGAACGCGCAAGGTATTTGGATTTCTTAAATGTACGCGAGTCAATACTGGAATTCGCCTCGTGGATTAAGTGGCCTTTGAACATTCTATTTTGCATAAGCGGCCACTACACCAGTTATTGTTCTCCTGCTTAACATATTATAGTATGGTGTAGGATCAAGCATGCAGCTGTAGCTGCCAGCCTGACAG